>NC_065518.1:25376803-25609776 GCF_006386435.1 Epinephelus moara | reverse complement strand
AGCCAGGAGTCTTTCGGGGCCGTTCTGAGTACCTACACCGAAGCAGGGACTTGTTTAGCCCCCGTAAAAGTTCCGGAACTCTGTCCCTCGGGGGTGGTTCCTGCAGTGGAGACACGCACCAACGGCCCCGGCCCCGTAAAATTACCCCGAAGTTCCTGCGGTGGAAACGGGCCTATTAGGGTTCCTCAAGTTGTCATCATGTGAAACACCCCTCATATTAGATAACCCAACCAGGGCCAGACTGGCTGGAAATCTGTCTGAATGGGAGGGAACCAGACATATCATAAAATAAATAAAACATGAGCTCACAGATTCGTCTCATTCTCTTACTAGTGGTTAATAACCCAACAGATGGTTTGGGTTTTATTTGCCAAGGTAACTGTCTTCATTACATCCACCCTAAAACAATGGCGGTGAATGGAATATTATTGGTGCTGCTCACAGCACTGAAAGATTGCATATAAAACAATTAACAGCAAAATCTTTTTCAAGCATTAGTGTTCCTGTTCCTGATAATAATTTACTTTTCTTATACTGAATATATCCAGAAATTAATTCTTATCATTAATTTCTCTCTCTCTCTCTCTCTCTGCAGATGAATGACTACATGGCTGCGTACCATGACTCAGTGCTGCTGATAGGCCAGGTGATGAGGGACCTTATTCAAAACAATCAGTCGGAGATTCAGCAGATGGAGTATGTCAATGTGAATTACTTCAGAGACATCTCCTTTAATGGTAAGGAAGGAGGAAGGAATAGGGGGACTGAACCTCTGATGTGTTTGCCAGCGGTCACTCTGGGTGTAATGCTGAATAAATCATTTTAGATCCATTTCTGGGATGAGACAAAAACATAAAAAATGAGTAACAGAGAGAAGACAGTGCTATGGATATGATTTTAGAATCCTGAGGTCATCATCACAATTTCAGAGTTGTCCAACACTTTGCTTGATGATTGTAAACCTGCAAAACAAATGGCATTCCCATCACTGTCAGCAGTGTCTTGTGTTTAGTGTCAATTAGCAAATATTAGCATGCTAAATTGATCAACATGACAACATACCTGCTAAAAATCAGCATGTCAGCATTCTTATAAGCTGTGTCTCAATTCTGAGGCTGCAGATTTCGAAGGCTGCATTTGAAGACTGTTTGCGTCACAGCTGCGTGACAAAGGCTGTCCCATTTTGAAAGATCCTTCAAATGCGGCCATGAAATGAAGCCTTCTTGGCCCAAATTTAGAGGATACACAAATGAATCCTTCATGGCTCAGTCTGTCCCAAGATTCATTGCATGCTGATGACGATTGGGTTTTTCTATTTAAAGGAGTCAGTGGTGAAGCATCTCCTTGACTATGTTATAAAATAAGAAGTTAGTAATGATAATTTCTGGCTCCATTATTTAACTAACTTGCAGCCTACTAACTTCTCTTGTAAAGTGCAGCTGGTTGCTAGGTAACGGGAGCATCAGGGGGTGGGTGCGGGAACAGCTGGTGACGCAATCAGTAAATCCAGACCATCCCATTTCAGAGACTGCTCAGTTCAGCTGCTGTGGTCTTCAAAGGACGCAGGCAACATAGACCCAAAAGGCTGCGTCCTTCTAAGGCTGCAGCCCCTGAATAGAGACACAGCTGTTGTGTGAATATTAGCTTGCTGATGTTAGCATTTAGCCCAAAGAACTTCTGTGTCTACATACAGCCTCACAGGGCAGCTAGCAGAGCTGTACTGGGGCTGGTTGCACAAAACACCTTAAGTTTGTTCCTTAAGTATGACACAAAAGTAGGCTGACCAAACGTCCTCTTTTGCCCGGACATGTCCACTTTTCACATCCTGTCCGGGGCGTCTGGGGGGTGTTTATAAATTGATGATAATGTCCGGTTTTCCTTGTGTGTGTGTGTGTGTGTGTGTGTGTGTGTGTGTGTTAGAGTGCGGCACGGACCGCATATTTCTGTACGAATCCGACAGTCATTCTGTTTTATGTCCGAAACTGAACCGAGCCCGACATTATTTAATTACTAAAGCAAACTGAGTTTGTGTCACACAGTTGTTATGGTTACAGGCTATACAGGCCGGGCGTGCGCCGTGGGTGTTCAGTGGAGAGGGAGACCTCCGTGTTTGAGACGGGAGCGGGCGGCAGGAGGTCCGAGGCTTCCAGCGAGGGGAGAGGGAGAAATATAACAAAACAAGATAAAATAGGAAAACCTGTCTCCCTCTTTTATTTTATTTTCAGCGTTTAATCAAGGCGGTGGCGGGTGGCGGAAGGTCTGAGGCTTCCAGGGGAGAAGTAGAAACAAACAGTCAATGTGTGTGTGTTATGTTCAGGTGTTGTCACGTAAATAACAGTTCCCAAGCAATAAACGGGACAGACAATAGGATTTTATTTATTTTTACACTACATTTTCACTGAAAGCTGACTGAATCCGACCCGAGCCCGAATACAATTTATACATTTTTGACCAAACCTGGCCCGACCCGTCAGGTAGGCCTACTGTCGGAACCCGTCGGGCTCGGATCGGGTAGCCACACTCTAGTGTGTGTATGTGTCCCCTATCTATAGGGGCCTATCTGAATTTCTGTCTTTGAGAGATATTATTTTGTAATATAACTGAATTTTCTATCCATACATATAAATTTTAAATATATTAAAATGATAAGGCATCTTTGAGTAAACTGCGAGTATCATTTAAGTAGGCTATCTCGTGGCCGGGCCGAGTGTCCTCTTTTTTGGAAATCAAAATATGGTCACCCTACACAAAAGGTTTACATGAAATCCTTCACCATTACCTGACTGGAAAGATCCCGTTGCATAAAACTGCAGAGCAATCATTAAACTGTAAAGATAGTGCGCAGCTTTGAAAAGTTGAGTGCTCCAAAAGCAGATGGTCACAATCATAAACTGACTTCTGGTCAGATTTATAGCTCAAAATCATTTGCTCATCTTTAAGCGTGTCCATCTCATTCTCCTGGTTGCCGAACACTCTTTTCAGGAAGCCTTATTTTTTCTCATTCATTTCCATTAACTCAGCCATGTTGCAGTTAGGGTGGAGACAAAGGTGCTTTGTGTTTTTGTCCTTACTCTGGCTACTAAGGTCCAACGGTTTAACAAACTCGCTTTGTTCCTTAAGTACAAGACCAAGATAATGAGAAAAACTTAAATCCATAAGTAAACATTTTAAGGAAACATTAAGGAGAAGACTTAAGGTTGTTTTGTGCAACCGGTTTTATTGCAAGGAGACCTTAACTGGGACTTCTCGGAAAATCTTAACTTAAGGTGCTTAGTGCAACTGGCCCCTGGACTTCCAGAGAGAATGACTTGACCTTAAAGGCTGTGAAAGCAGCAGTTAGAGTTGATACTGGTCACTGTTGTGTCTGTGAGAGGGCTGAGGCCCAACAGATGGGAGCTGTCAACTGCTGTCACTTATTTGTGATTTTTTTTTTTTACTGACAAGACAAAGCGATGAGGTGTTATAGCCTGCAGGCAGCAGCTGTAAATACCCTGTGTGTAATTGTGAGTGTGATTGAGAGACAGAAGCTGCTCCCTCTGTCACACTCGTTTATTAGTTGTCCACTGTTCCAGACCACCAAACAGCAGAAGCAGGTTTTTTAAGGAGAGGTCAGGACATTTCCAGCTGTGTTTGTGGTGACCAAACTGGGTATTTTAAGCTGAAACATGATCTTTTTCTCACCTGAATCAAGTGGTTTTTGGTGCTTAAACCTAACCTCATATTAACTGCAGCATTGTCACGACATTAGATTGAAAATTGAGACATAAAGAAACGTAAAGTTTCCACATCTCTGCTACATATGAAATGCCCATCAGTGTTTGCAGGAATGCACAACATTTACTATGGTGATTAGGTGGTCTGTCATATGTTGGTCTATAAAGACGCTTCTATGATTCTGCTCAGGAATTGCTGGACACTACAAGTTGGACAAGTATGGAGACAGAGACGTGAATCTCTCAGTCATTTACACTTCTACCGACAACAAGGTACATTACCTCCCCCTGTGAATCAGCTGCTGTCACACAGTATTTTACTCTGAAATGTGCACTTCTCTCCTCTCATGTGATCCTCAGTACCGACTTTTATTCACATTCAACACTGAGAACAACTCCACCAAAGTGAAGGAGACGGATCCTGCCTTCATCTGGGGAAAAAGACTTCCTAATTTCAAACCAGAACAAGGTACAGCTAAAACACACACACACACACTGTCAGTTGTCAGTTGGCCATCACAACCTTCATCATAAACCGTGGTTATACGCACATTCACACCTGTCCACACACATAAACAGACACACAGCACACCTGTTAGATGACAGTGTTGAGTGATCACCGGCTGTTTATTGCTGTCAGTCAGGTAAGCTATCAGTTTTACTGTCTCTAAGGTGAAGTGGGAAATGTCACAGTTAGAGTTGCAAGTTTTGTCTTGGTTGGGCAGTTTGTCTGTGAGCTAAAATCAGGTTGCATCTATTACAAGATTCAAGAAGTTTTTTTGTCATATATACAGTAAAAACTCAATCTGCCAGTCTCCATTCACTCAAAACAATAATAAAATTTGAATTAAAGTTAGCTTTTATGAAAAGAATAAGCAGAGACAAAGTCTGGCCTGTGGGCAGAAGCTGTTCTTCAGTCTTGTTGGCCTTGATTTCACATTCCTGTAGCGTCTGCCTGATGGCAGAAGTGTGAAAACACTGTGGTTGGTTGGGGTGTGTACTGTCCTTTACGTTGTGGGCCCACCTGATGACCCTGCTGTTATATTTTGTACTATAAAATTCTGCTGCCTCTTCGCCAGGTCGCTTTTGAAAAAGAAATTCTATATCTCAATAAGCTTTACTTGGTTAAATAAAGGTTAATAAAAAATAAACGTCCTGAATGGAAGGGAAGCCTGGTCATGAAATGAGTTGTGCTGCTTTTATCACACGCTGGTTGGCCTTCTTGCCCTGAGCAGTACAGTTTCCATACCAGACTAAGCTTGGGCTGGTGAGAACACTCGACTGAACATCTTTAAAAGTTGCTGAGGATATTGGTTGCTGGGATTTTTTAATGATTTATCGTGTGTCAGTCATGTGAAGTTCAAATGTTACGCAGCTTTGAAGCACTTTTACACAGAAACGCTGGTTCAGCTTAGATTAAAATCTCCCTGGCCTGTGGAGTTTTCTTGTAAACAGCCAAAGGTCATTTTTAAATTTAGTGTTCTTGTAGAGACCTATTTTTATATTTATGAGACCCTTGGGTGATGACTGGGGGAACTTGGCTCTTGCAGTTGCATAAATAAAAATAAGTTTCAAAAAGGTTTCCAAAACAACTTAGTTTTATTCCATCCATGAAGTGGTTACATACATTTTCTTTGGGAGCCTTAGTTAAATAAGAACAGGGTTTGTTATAGTAAATGCCTAAACTTTGAATTATAACAGTGTGGGGTTTTTGTGCTCACACCTTCAGGCCTGGCAACTCATGACATCATTGTCATCGTGTTGGCTGTTACAGTGGTTGTGGTGGCCACCATCGCCTTCATTTTCTACAGGTGAGTGATGAACCAACTCTAATGCATTAAATCTCTTATCAAGGACATCATGCTGGTTAAAGTGAGCTGACAGCACAACATGTGGAAAACCCCAGAGGTCACTCTGACCACAGTTTCCATGGCAGATCACAGTCAATATTTAAAGTATGCTCAAGATAAGTGAAGAAAGTGATCCCTGAAACAAACACTGACTTATGATGTGCGCACATTTTGTCAGTTTTTACTATTATTGAACCACAAATCAAGTCATAGGTTAAAGGTTTAGTATTTTAGATATGTATGGGTGTTTTTTTTAATCTCATAATGGATAATATGAAACATTTTTAGACAATGGTTTTTGATTTTTTTTTTTTTATATATATGTACAAATGTTTCTATCTATTTTTAATTTCTTTCGATAGATGTACATTAAATGCAGGTTTTTCATTTCATTTCATTTATTTCCTTTTGACCCCTCCCTGGGGTATAAGGGACAAACAAAAATAGCAATAACAAATCAGAGCAGGCGGCAACCAATGTACAACAAAATAACTAAAACAGAATTAGTGTACATACGTACAAGTCAAAGCAAATCAAGAGAAACTATTCAGGATTTTCTTTAAAAGTTTCAAAAAATTTGACAAAACCTTTACTTTTCGAGATGACATTAACTTTCGAAACTTGTAAATATTTGGATTTACTCTATAGAAGTGTCCGACCAACTCTCTTCTCTCTTTGTTAAAAAAGGAACACACAAGTACATAATGATATTTGTCTCCTCGATTGCCAGTCAAACAAAGAGTACATTTCTGGGGGACATTTTCACGATCATACCTGCGCTCAGAGATAGGTAACTTATGATTTCCACACTGAAACTTAGACAAACAAACTCTTTCGGCAGGTCTTAACATAATCAGATAAGGTTCAAAAGTGAAATCAGTTTTAAACAATTTATAACTATCACATAAAGGGTTACTTTGTAATTTCTCATGCCATCTCTGTAGTTCCATATCAGATAATCTACGTTCAATCATTAATTTTAAATATTTAGGGTTCATCCGTCCAGCGTCATGCCATAAGTACGATAAACCACAATCATCAAGAATATTTTTAACTTTGGAAATCCATTTACACTGAAAAATATTGTCATCATACAAAGTCTTGAAAACAATAAACACAGTCAAAGAGATTTTTGCTGTATTATGACTAATTAAATGTACCCAAAAGTTAATCATTCTCATGTTTACCTTTAAATCTAAACTATTTCGACCAAACTCTCCATAAATAATACAATTTGCTGTGCGTTTATTAACATTAAGTAAACGTTTCAAGAAAGATCTGTGAAGCATTTCAATTTGGTCAAGTTTATGAAATCCCCAGACTTCACTTCCATATAAAAGAATAGGCACTATAAGCTGGTCAAATAACTCACATTGTATATCAACAGGTAACTGTAATCTAGTAACTCTGTTTTCCAAGGAGAATAAAGCTCTTTTAGCTAGTTTAACTTGCTTAGCTATTGCTTTATCAAATCGTCCATTAAAATTAAATAACGTTCCAAGATAGTCATACTCAAAAGTAACTTCTAATTTATCTGAACCAAACTTAAATTCTGGGAGTATCCGTAATTTCCCCCTAGAGAAAATAACAACCTTTGTTTTGTCTGTGTTAACAGTTAAATACCAGTTTTTACAATAAGAAGCAACTGCATTTAATGTGGTCTGTATTTCTGAAGGAGTCTCTGCCAGTACAACTGCATCATCCGCGTAAAGCAGGGCATATAATTTGTGTGATGCATGAATATTAGGGTAAATTTAAAATGATAACAGCACTTTAAATGGCTGGTTTCTGGATCTCCTGAAAGATATTTTCTCACCAACCTGCAGAATTTTGAGGCCAAATATTCCTTTGTCCTGATTTTAGAGCAAAGTGAAGAGTTAGAGTAGGAGTTAAAGAGTAAGAGCTAGAGTAAGGGTAACCCTTACCCCATGTACAAAACTGGAGGCTCAATAAGGCTGTACAGATATTACAGGGGACCTATTATGCTTTTCCATGTTTTGTCTCTTATGTATAGAGTTAAAATGAAAGATGTTCATATTAAATGTGGCCAAAGTTTTAAATGATAAGGTCAACATATGTAAAAGTAATCCCTGTAAATAAAACCCCCAGATTTCAGACTGTTCTGAATATTCTGTTTTCAATGTTTTTTCTGCTTTTGAGACAAGATGACGTCAAATAGTGACAGATTTCTTTATATGGACATCTGCTCCAGTGTTTACATTACATACCCTACACTGTTACATGAAGCACCATGCTAACAATACAGAAACATGTTAATTTGGTCGTCAATGTTGTTAATTTCTCTCTGATTTCGGATCATATTCCTGCTGGAACAGGTCCAGTTGTAAAGATTTTGGTTTAGAAGCTTCAGTTTGTGATTTTTAACAGGAGAATGTGGCTATAGACCTTTTTCCATGGCAGACATTTTGACATGTCTTAGTAGGAAAAGCACAAGTAAATTTAATAACATGAATGATAGCTGCATTTCATGTAGGGGAGGCCCTGTGTGTCCTGGCTCACTAGAATAGCTCACTGGGACATTAACATTGTCAGTGTTATCAGTTTCATCAGTGCTTCTCCTGCTATGACAAGTCAAAATGTCTGCCTTGAAATAGGCCTGTTCACTGTTACAATCATTCCCAGCTGCAAGTACACTGCTAACGCATATGTACCTACATGCTAACGTCAGGGAAACTTGTAATCTTAGTTGCTGATGTTGTTTTCTTTGGATCATGTTGCTGCTGCGATGATGGTGCAGACGGAATACGGACAATCTGGAGACGCTGGCCAATCAGAGCAGACTGGACCTTTTTTTGGGAGGGGAGCTTAAAAAAACACAGACACTAAAATGGAGTATCTCTGACAGAGGGTGAATACAGCATGTATGCATGTAAACATGTTCAAGTAAGAATCCAATATACAAGTATGCACCAGAAAATGAACACGATAGGTCCTCTTTAAAGTGCATGTCTTGGGTGCTCATGGATGTGGATCCCTGCCGTACTTTGCACTTTGTATTTCATTATGGTATTTTTTTTCTTATGTAGACAGAACAGGAGAGAACGTCTGAACAGGAAGCGCTGGTCCCACATCGCCTCTCACCTCATCACACCGCTGGAAAACAATGAACTCAATGTTGTCTCTCTGAAGGTAAATGAGGTGTAAGTCTATCAGTCAATGTGGGGGCTCTTTTGCCAACACTCTGTCACTTATTGACAGGACAAACAGGACAAAAACAAACAGTTTGAACATGTTTGCTCTGTTAAAATGTCCTCCATCTGCCCCATCAGATTGAAGAGGTGAGGAAAAACAAAAAATTCCAGATCCGCCGTGCGCACTACGATAAGAAGGTAGCTGGACACAACAGTAGTTTTTAAATTATTCGACATGCTTTTGCACAGCACTGAACATCTGTGACTGATGGTGCTGCGATGTTTTCAGATTGTTATCCTGAAGGAGCTGGAGCACTCAGATGGGAACTTTAAGGAGGACCAGATGATAGAACTTAATGCGGTACGGTGGTTTGTGTGATGTCAGGGTTTTACTGATCTGATGACCCATGTGTGCCTGTCCTTTGTGTTAAATTTTTTCAAAGCTAGCCATTGTGCAAGTCAAAGAGCTACTGTTTCTTCTTTTCTCTGCAGCTCTTGCAAATCGACTATTACAACCTCACCAAGTTTTATGGCACCGTGAAGTTCGATGAGGGTGTGTTCGGAGTGTTTGAGTACGGCGAGAGGGGGTCACTCAGGGTAAGTATGGCATGCTCGTGTCACTCATGTGCAGGTCAAGTCCATCCAAAAGTTCAGTTTGCACATGTCACATTATCACTTTGATTGACAAATCAGTAATATCAGTAACTTAGTACAGAACAAGCAAGAAAATATTCACCAGATTTTATGTCCCTTTCTTCCAGTATGTGCTGAACGACAAGGTTTCGTACCCAGAGGAGACCTTCATGGACTGGGAGTTCAAGATTTCTGTCATGTACGACATTGCCAAGGTGAGGCAGAGACTCTGGGCCAGACGTACTCAATGATAGTATCAAGGATCATATGTTCTTTTGTAATAAATTACAAAACAACAAATAAAAGTCAAATTACTTTTGATTTTTAGTATTAAACACCTGACTAATAACATTTTTTAAATTGTAATGTGAGGAGTTATTACTTGTTTTTACTTCCTATACTTGAATTTGCTCACTTTTGTGTTTCCACTATGTGTATTTTGGCATTAAAGCGGGCCTAAACTTGAATGCTGCACACATAGGAGGAATTGCGGCTGCAGTTTCCTCTGGCAGCCAGTAGATGTCAGTAAAAATCTCAGATGATTTACTGCCTCTTTAATCTAAAACGTCTGGTGTTTAAATCCTCTGTGCAGGGCATGTCCTATCTCCACTCCAGCCAAATCCAGGTGCATGGTCGCCTCAAGTCTACCAATTGTGTGATGGACAATCGCATGGTGGTGAAGATCACAGACTTTGGCTGCAACAGTTTTCTTAGCCCCGGCAGAGGTGAAGCAACAGTCGCAGTGTTCCTAATCCCTCACTGAGTTTATGCTCATTCCTTCACTTTCATCACTTTCTTACACCTCTTTCTCCTTGTCCTCCTGACAGACTTGTGGACAGCTCCGGAGCATCTGAGGAAACAGGGCACCTCTCAGAAAGGAGACGTTTACAGCTTTGCCATCATCGCTCACGAGATTGTTCTCAGAAAGAACACCTTCTATACTGAGACCTACCACAACCGAGCAGGTGGGACTCACTTACACATCCACTGTCCAAAATGAAGCCCCTACAGTCACCCTCCCACCCACTCAACACTATTGTAAGCAACTTTGTGGAGACTGAATGTCTGTGTTTCCTAACAGAAAAGCTTGCCAAGGTCATCATGTCCTACTTCAGACCTGATCTTAACTTTGAGACGGCTTCAGAAAAAGAATTAGAGGTGAGTCAATCCCAGCTGTGCCCCATATTTATCTGCAGTTGGGCTTTGTGTGTTTGAAGTGTCTTTAAAGCTTTGTGTCCTCCGTCTCGTAGGTGTACACGTTGATAAAACACTGTTGGGATGAGGATCCAGAAAAAAGACCTGACTTCAAGAAGATAGAAAACTGTCTGGGGAAAATCATCAGGTAGTCACTGTGTTTTCTTTCAGAGGTTCCTCTTCGTGCTCTGGGAAACTGATGACATATATTGTAGTTGGTTTTAGTTAAGGTTTGTGTTTTCTTGCTTCCTTTTCTTCCTTTCCCTTGTCCTTCAGTAAAATTCATAACCAGGACAATGAGAGCTACATGGACAACATGATCAGACGGCTACAGATGTATTCTAGAAACCTGGAGCACCTGGTGGAGGAGAGAACGGTCCTCTACAAAGCTGAGAGGGACAGAGCAGACTGCCTCAACTTCATGCTGCTTCCCCGGTCTGCTGGGGATACATTTTAAAAAGCAACTGGTTTGGCTAATTTAATTGGAGGGACATTTTGTTTCATTTGTCTTTGTTTCTCTCTGTGTAGCCCAGTTGTGAAAAGCCTGAAGGAGACTGGTGTGGTGGAGCCAGAGCTGTACGAGGAAGTGACAATATACTTCAGTGACATCGTTGGTTTCACCACTCTGTGCCAGTACAGCACACCGATGGAAGTTGTGGACATGCTCAACGACATCTACAAAGGCTTCGATGGCATTGTTGACCACCACGATGTATACAAGGTATAAAGGGTAACTCTGCACATTTTTAACCTGGACCATATTTTCCAGTGTTTTTGTCTAAGGGTGCATTCACACCAGGATAGTCCGGGGCACTTGGTTTGATTGGGCGGGGAATGCCGAAAAATTTTAAAAAACAGCTGCTCATTTGGGGGCGGTATTGCCCGAAACGACCACTCACCAGGAAAAAAGAAAGCATGAGGAAGATGAAAACCTGGCTCATCGATTGGCCAGGACCGAAAACGGAAATCCATCCCCCTCAACCGGCTTGGTCACCACAAAAACACCAAACACCAAAATGCGTTGCGCTCTACGTCTCTTCCTCTCTTTGGTTCACTTCCTCTCTTTGGTTTACTGGATAGTCCGTTTGCATTTCCCACTTTAAGCGAACCGCACCAGGGTTCACTTGCAAGTGAACCGAGACCCCCAGTTTTCAAGTGGACCAGGGTTCGCTCGTTTGGTCGCACCAGTGTCCGAATGTCCGTTCACACCACTCCAAACGAACTCAACTATCCGTGTAGAAGTGGACCAGGGTTCGTTTAAAGTGGACCAAATAGGGCAAGTGTGAATGCATTCTAACAGGAACATAAATTTTTAAAATTGGTCCGGTATTGAATCGTGAGTGCAGCTGACAGTGGCGAACACAGTCTGCAGTGTAACCACTTAGGGCAGTTGTACGTCATTGATTTACCACTAAAAGTGCTTGTTTTTGCCACTGACAGGCTCAGATTGTTATTCTAAATGTCTGACAGCATTATGGAAAGGATTCTTACAGCGATAAGACTTTTTGTTAAAGAGTAAGATCCTTTTTGCCCCAAAATCTCTATTGTCAAACTCACAACACAACATTTGAATAAATAGTAATTTTATCGTTGTAAAACACGCTTCATTCAAAGTCCACATAAACAAAGTAAAACTCAAGATAACAGCCTTGGGTTTTTTTTTCAATTGTTCCAACAATTACCAGCTCTGGTTTGGTTGAAATAAACCCTTAATTCACCCAGTTAGATGTGATAATATGCTGGCTCTACACGCGGTAACAAGACTGTTTATTTAAATGGAATCTGATAGGTTTGGAGATGCAGATTTTGGGTCTGTTTTTGGTTACCCATGACCAAAAAGGTCTTATCTCTGCAGGAGCCCTTCTGTGATGGTGTCAGACACTTATGATAACAATCTGAGCCATTCAGTGGCAAAAACAAGCACCTTTAGTGGACGTACATTGAAGGTGCACAAATGCCCCAAGTGCTTACATTGCAGCCTGATTCTCAGCTGCTGGCTGCAGTGTTCTTGCTCATTTCTGAACTACTTTTGAAAACTGTTCTTCCCATTACTCATTTAGTTACTCACAAGAACATAATAAAATAGGTCCAGGTTGAAAAAAATGAAGTTACCCTTTAACAAGGGTGAAATTCACTAATGATGGACAGACATCCCCATTTCCTCCATCAGGTGGAGACGATTGGTGACGCCTACATGGTGGCCTCTGGGCTTCCGAACAGAAATGGGAACAGGCACGCAGTGGACATCTGCCGCATGGCGCTGGACATCTTGGCATTCATGGGTACCTTCCAGCTCAGACACCTGCCTGGTATCCCTGTGTGGATACGCATCGGTGTTCACTCAGGTAGACAGCACCAAACTCTGGGCTGTGCTTAATATTTCTCAATCTCCCAGTCAAAACATATACATTATTTATAAATTAAACTTGAGCTAAGACGACTTGATCTTTAAATGCAGTGTGAGGCCACGGCTGTAATGATGGAAGACTGAATATGTGTGTGTGCAGGTCTGTGTGCAGCAGGTGTCGTGGGGATAAAGATGCCCAGATATTGTTTATTTGGAGACACAGTCAACACTGCGTCTCGTAT
The DNA here is from genome assembly GCF_006386435.1 of Epinephelus moara. Classification (NCBI taxonomy): domain Eukaryota; kingdom Metazoa; phylum Chordata; class Actinopteri; order Perciformes; family Serranidae; genus Epinephelus; species Epinephelus moara. The sequence continues at coordinate 25,596,645 of NC_065518.1, read as the reverse complement.
GGAGTCTACAGGACACCGTGAGTAGAGAAATAAAAACATCCATACCATTTAATGAGCACATGAGTTACACTGATGTTCCTGCTGCCAACCAAGACTGTCCACCTATGTTATAATAGCAATGTACAGCTCATTACTCCTGTGCATTTACAAAAGCTACCAATCAATCTGATGAGAGAAATAAACCACAGCCAGGGTTTGGTAAAAAACAGATGCCTGTTGTTTTATCTGTTAATATCCTTTAGCCCTGCGGATCCACGTCAGTCAGCCTACTATAAATATCCTGCAGAGGACAGACTGCAAGTTTGAGTATGAGCTCAGAGGAGAAACATATCTGAAGGTAAAGATGGGCCTCTTCATTAAATTTACTAACAATGTCAGACAAATGATCAATTTTTTAAATGAATCCAGAAACATTTAATTGTGCAAAAAGCCCTGACTGAAGCTTGGATGTCTGCAGACTTCACCGCCTCACACTGAAGCACAATGTTGTAAATGTGTGTGTTTTCTAAGGGTAAAGGCACAGAGACAACCTACTGGTTAACGGGTGAGAAGGGCGAAGACTATGACCTCCCAACTCCACCCACAACGTAAGCAAACCCTCCACCTGCTCTCAAATACATCTCTTTAATACTTTTACTTCTAAACTTATGTAGCTTTCTGAGCTGCTTTTGTGAGTCTAATTATGAGGTGAGCAGTTTGCAATTGCTTTTTGTTTTTCTCTTTTTTGGAATATATAGATGTACACACCCTCTCAGTATTTGGGTTTCTTAAAATAGGCATCAGGCATGACCATTTTGCAAATCCGCAGTCAGTAAAATATGGGAAATATAGTTATTTGATTTCTTGCCAAGACTTAGATGAGAAGATTGAGACCACTCTCATGTCTGTACAATAAATATGAAGCTACAGCTAGCGGCTAGTTAGCCTAGCTTAGCATAAAGACTGGAAGCAGGGGGAAACAGCTAGCCAGGCTCTGTCCAAAGGTTACAAAATTCATGCTCCAGCACCCCTTAAGTTCACTGATTTACATGTTATATTTTATCTGTTATAGTATGGATTTATCCCATTAAAAGTCTTCCATACAATCTTCCATACTGTAGATACTTAACAGATGTTTGTGTCTTGTTTGTTCTGACTTCACCTGAATTTGTACAGTTAGATTTAAAATTTGACACAAAGACATGACACGATATTCTACTGCAGACTGGACTGTAACCTTTGTTCTCTTCATGTACTGGTTCCTGCTTTTCCAGGGAGAACTTCCAGCGGCTCCAACAGGACCTCGCCCACATGATCGTGGAGTGTCTGGAGCGGCGCTCTCGAGGCTCTGTGCGGAGGAAGAAGCCGCTCTTGAGTCAGAGCAGGGAGGATGACAAGGAGCAGGAATCAGGGGTGGAGTCTGAGAGTGACCAGCTTGAGTACCTGCATCTGGCCACTGTGGATAACACCCTCAGTACATTCCTCTAGTACACGCCTACTGTTGAATACATCGCTGACACAATCTGTATGTATGTGATTACACTATGCAGTAAGAGAGGGAGGATAACCAGAAGACAAGAAGGGAAGTATATGCATTACAACAGTATAACAGTATAACAACAAGCAGAGATGTAAAGACTAGTTGGTCAGTTCCATTTTGTTAAGGCTAAACTGAAGCTATGATCAGCATCAATGTCTAGACTACAACTTAATAATGTTCTTGTATATATCAACGTGTCTCCTGCATTTTCTTGTGAGGTTCATTAATTCATTTAAATATGTAATTCATTTGCTGTTTAGTGTAAACATGGGTCATATGCAGCTAAAAGATATTGCAGTTATTAATTCCCAGTGCTTAATATGTATGTCATTGTGGAGGAAACTGGTTTGTGCATCACTGCTGTTAAGCAGGGTGATATGAAGGAATTAACAGGAGCATAAAAACTAAAAAAAAAAGCAAAGCTATGGATGTAGCTTTATTGTGTCAGGTGTGAAGCAACTCAACATAATTGCAATGAAAGTGTGAATTTGTGACCTAGTAACCTATTAGATCTGGTATAAATCTATAGACTGAATCACATTTGTTTACAGTAACTTCCTTGTTTCACATACATTAAAATATGGTGCTGAGCAGACGCTGCCTCAATTGGATAGTCTTAGGCCACCTAAAAAAAGCCTAACCCTAAAAACAATCAGTATGAGTTAAAGTGTTCGCTGTGTTTAAATGTTTTTACGGCTTTACTTCCCCACCAGACAACCCTTTCCAATGGGAGACTGAAGTGGTTATATCAGAGCCACCAAACTCCACTGACACACAACAGTCATTTTACTTCACAGAACACGGGAGTTGCCAGTCTACCGCTGTCTGGATTTGTAGTGTGTAAGGTAAAGCTGTGAAAAATATTCCAAATATAATGTTCACCTTAACTGATAATGATTTTTTTAGGTTGCTACATTGTTTCGCTTCTGTGCTGGTAAATTTGATTTGTCAAAGATGATAGCAATTTACTTAGTTCATAAAATAGGCACAGCAGAAGTGTCAGATAGGTCTGATCACAGTGTTTAACTATATATATCTTTAAACGTTAGTTACAGCTGAAAATCACAACAGAAATAATCATATGTATGCTTTAAGCAGGATCAGCCAATGAGACAAAAGGATTTAACTTTTATCTGCCATATTGTTCATTCTTAAAAATGTCCTGACATTTTACTGAGTGATGTTATTTTGATTGAAAGTGTTTTTAAATTCATTTTGTTTGTGTAAAATTTCTAATATGTTGAAATGGAGCAATGCCATTATTCTTGTACTGGTTATTTTCTATTCATATATTTTTTTACCCAAATGACAACTGCTTTGACCGCAGCTGCATCGAGTGCTGGCAACCACAGATTGATGTGAGGTGGTTAAGGACAGTGGTTCCCAACTGTTGGGTCACGGTCCAAAAGTGGGTCGTAGGTCCATTCTGAATGGACCTCAAGTGACAAGATTGTAAAAAACACACTTGATTTTGAAGTACTGTGAATTTTTTAGCACAGAGCTTTTATTTTGGAAGTGCTGTTTCATGTAGGGAGTAACTAACAGACAGCTACGTCACAGAGACAGCAAACTAGCTTGATGACATGTCCAAACGCAACTATGACGCTGAATGTTGGGAAGCACTGGTTTAGGAGATAATTGCTGTCATGGCTGTACTTTATAACCAGCTTTGTTATTTCGTCATTTTCAAACTAAATACCAGGGTATACTGACATGTGGACTCATAATGAGCATGTCACGGTTGTAACATCTGCCTTGGCGGAAAAAAAAATAAATTCAAATCTGTATTTTAAACCAAAGGACAAAGATTTTATTTTGTTGAGAATGGTGACATTCATTTACATTAAATAAAAAAATCACTTTCTGTCACATCTGTTGAAAATGCTGTATATTGTTCAGGTGAAATACAGAAATGAAAACAGCGTTTCTCGAAGCCTGTACAGGTTCATCTGAGGCGTTACAATGCATGTGTCACATTGTTTGACATATACAGACACTGAGTATGGACAGCAGAAGGAAAAAAACTCCAGCATCAGATTAAAATGTTTTTCTATCCACAGCTGCCTGACAGATGTTTGTTTTTTGCACGGAATAATGAAAAGTACTGCCAAGTAGACTTTTACACATCTAACACTATGTGAAAACACACTCTACTGTACAGCAGAAACAATTCAACACGTAGTGTACAAATAAGAAAATGAAGTGTGGATCCAGCAAACCAAACAAGGTGACTGGAAATGCAAGTGGAGGCTTATAAAACGGACCGACTGGTAACTCCTTTTCATTGGAGGAAAAAAAGACTATCATCTGGGAAATGTCTTTTGAACAGCATTTATGTGAACTTAACTAACATATTCAGTAAACCTGATGAATATATTTCTATATACTGTTGAAGATCATCAGGTTAGTCAAAAATAAAAGCAGGTCGTCAAGTAGAAAAAAGCAAGTCACCCTAAGATGACGTTAACACCCCCTACCCACCTAAAAATATCAAAACCCAGATTCTTTTTACTATGTAACATTCAAAAAGAAATGTTGAGAATAAATTAGACAACTGAACATACAAAAAAAAATTAAAAAGGCATGATATTTTATACAAAACAGCCTTCTACAGGAGCTGCGTGAAACCAGCTTCAGCTCACACACACAGCTGCGTGTACTCTCAATCTCTACTTTATGAAACATAAAAATTCTCAGATCAAACATGCACTGGAAGAAATGTACACAAATACCAAACCTAGACTCTCAGTGAGACTGTAAACTACCCATTTGTCGACTAAAATATTAAAACAGCCATTTTAAAAAAATGCATGTAATGTAAAACACCTATGATCATTTGGACACGTCTGGTCTTTTGACGTGTCAGTTTTGCTGCTTGAACTCAAGGCACCGAATGATTCGAGTGAAAAGAGCTGCAAGAAAAAGCTGAAGTGACAAAACATTAAACAGTCTTCTCCCTCCTGCTAATATCACTGTTATGATTATCAAAAGCATGATGTAACATCACTATCCTAACATTTACTGTACTCTGCTAATCAGCCGTTAAGGTATTGCGAGGAACCTTAAAGGTCCAGGGTATCTGTTTACACTTTGGATGGACGAGACATTTAATTTCATGTACGCACACACAAAACAGTCAGTATTGTATTTGCAGCCTTTTTTTTCAGATTTAATTATCAAAATGTTATTAAAAAAGTAGCCAACCATGATCTTAATTCTCGATTGTCTCACGTCGTAACTCTAAGTGCTTATTGCCTGTATAAAACAGCCGTGTGTGTTAGTGTGTGTCCTGACTGCATGTTGCTGGTCAGTCAGTGTTACAAAGGAGCTGAACAGCAGGGGGGGTCAGACATAAGCTGCTGACAGCTAACGCTCAATATGGTTGCAGAAATCTTTAGAGGCAGAAATAATCTCTCTGCGTGAGGTAAACTTCTGCAGGCAGAGCCAAAAAAGTGGTTAGTGAAGAACAGCTTTAATGAGTGGTTTGGTTTAGTGTTTTCTTTTTTCTTCTGGTCAGCAAACAAAAAATAAACCGGAGCAAATGCTATGTGTACCCGTGTTAGAGTAACTGCAGCTAAAAACTTCACTTCCCACATGTTTAAGGAAATGTTGTCAGCATAAATATCCCACAATGGATTAACATGAGCGACCGCATATTGCTAAGGCTTTCAAAGATGGTCTAAAACCTGGTGTGGGGGTTGTAAAGTTGTCTGTTTTCACTTTAAATTTTGAACATGAACTGGAATATGTAGCCAACCAACATATCATAGCATAGTTACCCATTCGCCTTCTTCTCCCCTTTGTATTGTATTGTCTTAACTGTTTTGTTTTTTGGCTCCTACCACTGCAGATGAACTCAATGAGTTAAATTATTTATGCCTCCACGAAATGCTTTAAAAGAGACCTGCCCCGCTCCCATTAGCATTTGTTCTACAATGTATTTCTGTGTTTTATTTGGTTAAATGTTTTCTAATAGGCTACGTCATGATGCTGGGGTACTGTAGATGTATTCTAGGCTGTATGTGTATTTACACAGTTTATTACCTGCTGATAAAAACTGAACACCCTGTTATTTTTAAGCTACTTTCCAGCATTCAACAACTGCAGCTGCAGATTTTTACCAGTGAATATGCTGTCAAGACCTCATGGCAGGTACATCTGCTAATTCATGTCATTACACAGCACTATACAGACTGTCAGGGGTTGTGCCACAGACCTGTGAGGTGGTTCCAAATTTGATCCGTGGTGCAGTTCCTACAAGTTGCCAACAGAGGTCATTAAAAGTCATGTGTGATCTAACTTGCTGCTTCTTAAAAACCTTTTCAATCATACACCTGCACTGCGGCAGATCTGCTGTTCATTATTTTACAAACAAAGATGATAGAGGACCTAGTGTGACTATCATTACTGCAAGGCAGAGATACACCTCATTCTCCTGTCTCTCCTCCTTATTTTGATCCCCCCCCCCCCCCCTCCTCCCACCCTCTACCCCTCTCAGTTACAGCCTTCTCTGACTCACACCAACATCTCTCTGTCAGCTGGGGCCAAAGCTGGCTCTGGATCTCAGCCAGGGCGACAGCCTGAGACGACGCTGCTGCTGAGCATGCAGTGGCACGAGGTGATGCAGGTGTGCATCAGCTCAAGACAGGATGTTGGCGCAGGGAGAAAATGTAGAGCAGTGTGTGTTTCTGTCAGTGCGGTGTGCTGGCTGCTCTGTTGGACAATGATAGCCTGTCTGTAAGGAGATGAAGCCTTTGTAAGGTGACCAGTAAAAAATGGCGTAGGATAATACATCTGTCTCCAGCTACACTGATCCATCTGTCAGCAAAGAGAACCCATAAATGGCTAACATCTAATACCATGAGATCACACCAGGGTTAAAACATGTTCACACAGGTAGACCAGGGTCAATGCACCCGATGCAACTCAGAACCAAAGGCGCACTGACTCATATCTGCTTTGTATGCAGTGCACACTGCCAAGATCTGCTCCAGCCTCGACTACAGGGGTTGCGAGGTCAGTGTACAAGATCAAACCAGTGTTTTCACTACGGCTGCCCCCTGAGAGTCCCTGAAGATTCAACTCATCAGTGTCGGTGACCCCATAGTCAACAAAGATCTCCTCAAGTCGGGCAGTCTTTTTATTTTGGTCAGTCAGTATATTTCTGGGGACGATTCAGTCCCCAGATGTGGCTGCAGAGTGAGAGCTTTTTGCTGTCACGCTGCTCTCTGTTACAGGCAGCTGCAGACCAAGAGCCAAGGTAAGTCTGACTAAGACGGAGGCAGCTGCCCAGAGGAAGAGAGGCTTTTAGATAACGCTATCTTCTGCCTTTACAGCTCACGGCTACTTAATACGATATCGTCTCTGGCTTTTGTTTGATATCATTAGCATAGTTAGCTTGCGTTAGCTCGAAGGGCCCACTTGGCTTGTTTACTGTATTACGTGTATTACCAAACCCTGTTCAAAGTCTCAAACTCTACATAGAAAAAAGGAATGAATATTCATATTGAACAGCCACATCCATTCGGTGCCGTCCTAGTTTTCACACTGACAGCAACATTAAATTAAATTACCATCATTATAACCTCCTCATTTAACAAGTAAAGTAAAGTTGGTCCTGTCTGAAATGTCTGCAGTCAAAACTTTTGCCTCAAGTGCAAAATAAATGAGAAGACTACGGGATTTGCCTTGAGTTAACATTAGGGTACGTGTAACACAGTTAAAATCTGATCCTTTCACATCATCCGTCATTCATCAGATCATAGTGACACAGAAAAAGCTCCTCACTGGGTAACAACGGCAAGACAATGTCAATTTTTCCTCAGGCAGATTTTCTATTCTCTCTCATATTTCGGTTCAGCACCTTGGTTCGGCCAGCTTTAATCTGGATCTTTGGTTATAATTTACTAAGCTCCACTACTGCCCTTGGCAATGTAACGTTTGCACACACCGACACATTATCATCTCTACTAATAAAATTAATTCGCCTGAAAAATATTTCTGAACATATTGCTGTGCCTGACTGTGAGATTTAAGATCTTTTTTTTCTTTTCTTCTTTTTGGTCGTTTGGTTCTCTTCCTAACTGGCATTTTGTCAATGAACTGATAACAATGCTACAAATCTGTTTCGATGAGTGTCCATTGACGCACACATACACCATGTTGTGATAAGCCTAGAAAAAAATAACTTAAATTTCTTGTCATTTCTACATCCGGGACCCATGGATCTGGAAAAGCTGTGAAAGAAAAGAAGAACACAAACATAAGGATTTGTAGATCAATAGCAATCTAATCCATAAACAGTTTATACAATCTATGCTGTGATTTGTAATGATGGTGATGATGATGATGAGAATGGTGATAGAATGAGAGCAAATGACTTTACTGACATGTGTAATGGACAAATGAACAAATACACCCACAGCCATGTCTTAACCATATATTACATGTTTAAAATGTGTGCCCCTTTAACATTTATTTTATTGTTGTATGGTTAAATGTCTTTATATGTGTCCGTTATGTGGTGGGTGTGACTGTGTGGCTCTACGTTGAGACTGTACATACAGTATGTACACAGACTGGGAAGAAGGACATCTAACACTTCTGCTGCACTGAAAGGTCAGGGATATTTCATGTCACAGCATTGGTAATGAGAGCCCATAGAGACACAGTGTTCGATCAATATCTAGTAGGGCTGTGTGAGGTCACTGTTGGACCACACCGAGCATGTCCGTGTTCAGATGCTTACACAAGCTTATGCGGGTCATTGTGACAAACAGCGAGAGGGAGTGACATTTTCAGACAGTGGACAATTAGTAAAATTTATCACATGCGAGGTGTTTTGACAAATGGGCATTTTAGATTACGATATCTTAAATCAACACGGGACACATTTTAATTTGTATTCAATGACCTTGAAGCATTTTGTATCCTACATCCTAACGGTTGTAGAGATATGCTCTGAGAGTCTGAAACTGTTGAAACATGTTCTCCTCCTAGCAAAAAATAAGCTTTACTGTGGCATCTTTTTCTAAAAGATGTGGGTCTTTTTTCTGTGATGCCCGCAGTGAAAAGGGACAATGGAGGAAAAGATGATGGTGGTTGTTTCAGGTCAGCCTGGTTTGCTGGCAGACATCATCAGTACACAGTATCCGCACTGGAGGGTGTTGACTGAAATAATGATGAGATTTTCCTTTCTTACATGGTGATATTGAATTATCCCTCGGCCCTACTGATGACTAATTAATGTTATTAGATGTTACCTGTATTTCTGTACAACAGTTTTAAAATTAGATGGCTTAAAGAACGTGTGGTTCACATTTCTTATGCTCTAAATCAAGGAGTTACAAATATGTAAGAACTAAAATCTCTCTGAAAATGAGATCTATGATACTGTTAACACCTTTTTACCAAGTGATTGACGGGGAAATTTTGTGGTCACCCAGTGGCAGCAAAAAGATAATAGTCGTTATTTATGTCGTTATGGGAATATCCAGGAGTACATTGACAGCAGAAACAGCTGATCAGTCTCATGACGTCAGCTTCATTAAAAGCATAGCTGCAAATTAAAGCAACAATAGATGTAAAAACACACAGACAACACATCTGTGATCAGTTCCCTAAGTTAATTTTAACAATTTTTTCAATCTTTTCTTCTTTCCCGATTTCTCGTTTTATTTTATGGAAGTGATCAATATAAGTGCACTTGTCCTTTAAACTCAAAAAAACAAACAAAAAAAACACACCACCTAACGAAATACAAGACGCCTGGTACATCCGTTACAGGCGTATCAGTTCGTAGAACAAGTTTGTAGAACAGTTTTGAACAGTTAGAACAAGACTCCTTCTCGTGGCTGCCTGTGCTTTCCCTGTCCTCGCGGCTGCAACTTGCGCTCTCTTCATCTACTTCATCACCACTGCTGTACACAATTTAAAAACTACAACACCCATAATTCATGTAGGAACTGCTGCAGCCAATGTGCAGCCGGTGGGAGCTGCAGGAAGACTCAACCACCATGATCAGTTTTTAATGTTTTATCAAGCAATAACTACTCCAGACTCTGCTCTAGTGTAATTTTCTGGACAATTAGGGCAGGATTCGGGATTCGGGACAGCTGCTTGGATTTTGGGATGTCTGGTCACCCTAGCTCCTAATGATGATTTTATCGGCACAGAAGACAACATTTCTCCTGAGTCTCGTATCCAAATGTTAAACAAAAGCAATATCAAAGCCTTAAACTTCAGTGTACAGTTGTTTTCACAGCTGTTTGCATTTGTCTATTAGAAATATTTAAGAGTGTTTTCAGTGAGCACAGGGTTTACTGATGGACAGCTTAGAGGTCATAATCAATGCAGCGCCATGAAACACCCCAGATCTCTGTAGACATCACACACATATATACTCACACACACGCGCGCACACACACACACACTATATTCTACTTGGTCTACCCACTAGCACATCTATCGTACAGTTCCTCACCCATTCCCGCCTCTCTTTGGAACAATGAAACATGACTCCCTCATTCTCTAAGCCACTCATTTGGTGTGGTATCTCTCCCTCCCTCCTCCTCCTCCTCCTCATCCTTCGCGGCTTCCTCCTCCTGCATCTCCGCCGGCTTCAATCAGCATGAAGGACGGAGGGGAAAACACAAAAGAAAGGGGAAAAAAACAAAACAAGACAGAAAACGACAAAAAAATGAACACGCTGATGAGTGTCAGTGAGTGGATAGTGAGAAGCTTAGAGGTAAATACAGAGACAGGCAGATATATATCTATATATCCATATGAAAGAGAGAGAGAATAGATTGGTACAGAAACAGATAGACAGGAAGACAAAGTGAGAGGTCGATAACAGCAGGAAGGAGAGGGAGAGCTGTGTGAATGATGGAGTGAATGTGTTTGTGAATGACATTTCGAGGCGAGTGACATTTGGAGCTTTCAGTGGAGAGCGCAGGATCAAAGCACACTCGCTTCAATGAGAGGAGATACCCCCCTTCTCTTTCACACATGCCACAACAAAACAGACACACACACATACAAAACAAGGACAGGACCACACATGGACACGCAGCCTTGCAGCTTGATCCTACAACGGGTCTTTACACATACATATGTGTGTTGGTGAGGAAAAAAAAATATGGACGGACACTCACCTTGGTTTTGTGGCTCTGCTCTGTAGCCAGCCCAGATCCCGGAGTGTGAAGCTCCTTGGACACGACACACAGAAACTCAGCCTGGTCCTCTGTTCCATAGCTGTATGACGAGCCGATGTTCACCATCTAGAAAAAGACACACAGACATGGGCACAGAAAGATACGCAGAGGAGAGAGGGACAGAGACAAAGAGACAGAGTGAGTGTCAGGAAGAATTAGAGATTACAGGAGAGAAAACAAAGCAAGAGAAAGAAAGAAAGTAACGGAGCGATCCCAGACTGAAGCGAGGAAAGACTTCTTGTGCTCATGCATGGCAGGGGGGGCTAAAAAGCGGACAGCCTGCTCTTTCACACTTAGCAGTGGACTCGACAGGAAGCATCTTTTACTTGTAGGAAAAGCACAAACAACTGTGGGTGAGCTTCTGCAGGGAATTGTGTGCAAATCAGAGCTGTACAGCATGCAGTGGAGCTTGGTGCAAAAGCAGTGGGAAAAGGGGGGTCTACTTGTGACTTTTAGGGCTACAGTGGGGACGACTGACCTATTAGGACTTCACCAGGCTCTGAGTTGTAAGTCTGTGTGTCACTGTTGCAGAGGACATCCGTGAACTAAAGCCTCCCTTAAGAGGCAAGGCCTTCACCTTAAAAGATAAAGTTAACACTGACAGACGTTCCCTATTACTGATGTAACAGTGACTAAAAGATGAATAAAACAGTGCCTGCTTTTACTGTGTGTTCACACTGTGAGCAACGGGCTGCTCTACTCTAAGAGATGGTCGATAGTGTGAGAGTAAATACTGGTCTGCAGCTTCGTTTTTTAACATTTGTATGCCACAGTACGACACTTAAAATTTTGACTCTTAGGAGTAGGCTCAGACTCACGATTTTTCTTTTCAATTAATTGATTAATTATTTCGTCTGAAAAAATACCTAACAATTTCACAAAGCCTAAGTCGACATATTCAAATCGTTTGTTTGGTTCAAGAAGTTTAGACGACTTTTGAAATTGTAATAAATTAATTTACTTTTGATAAAAGTCAAGACGGTCCAACTTAGGGATGTTCCTGATTACTCGACCAGTCTATTAAACGTACCTACCCTAGCTAAGTTGGCGCCAACCTCTTATTAGAAGTATTATCTTGTGCAATTGTGTTAACCCAAAGAAAATGTCATTGTAATAATCAGACACGTTTCCTAAGATTTATTTTCGATAAGTTGTTTCCGATATTTATTTACTTTATTTAGTAAGGTGTAATGGTTTGCAGGATAATGGGCAATAGTTATAAATGCCTGGTGCAAAGTGCCAGACACGTCAGTGGCATTTGAAATACTTACATGTTATTGGAAAAAGGTGATTAACAATTCTAACTGGCTCCGTTTATACTGTATATACAATATTTTTCCCGACAATGTTTAACCTTATAGATTAAATGTGCTCAATTTTGACTGACCTTTATCTGATGTCTTACTTTCAGACTCGTTGAAGAGTCTCAGTTTAAACATAAGGGAAATTAGCTGTTAGAATATCGCTACTCTAAATATAGGGAACAAAACATAAGAGAAAAATATCAAAGCAAAAATGTATATTTCTGAGAATATATGTACATAATGGTCTGAGTCCCTTGCTGGCAGTGAAATCATGCATGGCCACTAGCTCAGCCAAGCAAAAAAGTTTCATGCGTCCAAAACAGAAGAATAAAACTAGCTAACTAGTCTGTGACGCATTTGATTTTGTTGCTCATAATGTGAACACACTGTGTTAAGGTGTTTTTGTCCTATAACACCTAATGGGCACTTGGTTGTCTATGACTCTGATAAATAAACTATAAATCTAACAGCTGGAGACAAACCTCTTTAACAAACACAGTGACTGAAGCCTGTGACTATCCCAGGCCACACCCAGGACAACTCCAATACCACTGCAGGATGTGGGCCTGGTATGGATTCTGAACCCTTGATGAAGGTATGAAGGTAAAAGATACTGAAGACTGGGTGCCGTGCCTGTGGCGGGATGTTTTTATCTAAGTACATGTGCAATGGACAATCTTTAAGATTTGACTTGTTGGGACTATCAGTGAAAAAACTCACTAGATTAGTCCAACTTTAGGTCAATAAAGTGATCTTAAGACTGATACAATCTGGGAGACCTAAACTTTGGGAGTGCAGATAGCAGGGCTCAGGTCAGGGCCAAGGGGTCAGGCCAAGGGTCAAGATTGAAGGGTCAGCAGCAGCGTGAGTCCAACCCACAGTCCAGAGCAGTCCGGTGCGGGGCTTTCTGCAGGCGCGCACGCTGACCTGCTCAAACTTCCAGCCGTCCGACATTGTGGAGACCATCTGGGTGAGCTCCTCCTCCTGGCACTGCAACACTCGGTAGACATGCTTGGGGGGCACCTGCTGGGGAGAGAGAGAGAGAAGAGGGGGTTGAGAAGACAGGGTCACATCTCAGAAGCACATTTATTTCCCTTGTCCGAGCCTTTGCAAGATGGCATGGAGGCGGTGGACAGGAATCAAAGAGAAAAAATAAAGTAGTTGTGGGCTTGTTACTACACCAGCACTTCTATATTCATATTTTGGCACCACATTTGACCTCAGGCAGAGACTAGCTGTGAGTCCAGCAAAGTACAGTAGAACACAGGGAAAGTGGGTGTCTGTTTGAGAGGGCAGCGGGATTATGTAAGTAGTGAGTGCAACCATCCTGAGAAAAGAAAAGAAGCCTGGTGCAATACAGCAGAGCTCTCTTTGGAGAAGCAAAGATGGGTGAAATCACAAACAAAAAGAAGATGACTGAAAGGCACTGCACCACAATGATGTGTATGTGGATATGTACAATGTGTCTGTTTCTTTTGGGCGCAGACGGTATTGAAATATATAGTACAGTACATATCATAAGTGCTGTGTTACAGTATATCTTCAACATCATATGCACATGATGTACTGTATTTGGTAGTTTCATTAAAGACGACTGCAGCGACTGAGGCAATGTGCTGTTAGGTTTTTAAAGCGAACTCTTCGATCATAAAAATAGCCCTACTTGACAGGTTCTGTGTATACCTGTGTGGCTTTGGAGTCCCTCTCCACGATCCTCTCCTTGATCAGTTTGATCAGCGGGGTGATGTTGTAAAACTCTGCCTCCTCCAGGACACCTTGAGACAAAAGAAACATGACTCAGCTCCTGTGTGCACACCGAAGCAGAGTGATTCCCAGCCATGTTTGTCAGACATTATGTTAACCCCACAGTCATGTGTTCATTTGAACAGATTTTTAAATGGATATTATTTAGAAATTAATGAGTGGATATGATTTTTTCCCCTGCAATGAACTATTAACACCTATTAATCGAGCACTTTCAGATAACTATTACAATCTACAACATTTACTATCTGTATATATAGTATATCATATATTTTCCAGATTTAATAAACTAGAATATAAAGTGCTTAATGAGAAATTACATGACATGAGGCACGCCGTATTTGCTTGCCAGTTCCCTATTTCCACCAAGGAAAATATAGAGGAAGGAACAGTCACAACGACAGTGACAGCGTCGAGACAGCTTCGAGGAGTCAGACTTTGGTGTCAGTTCCATTAGAGTCAATGGGGTGAGCACAGCAAATCCCATTTTAACCCATCATATCTTTCTTGTTTCAAATTTGACTGGAAAATCCCTCCACCAGATTAAACACACATTCGTTTTCCTTGTTACTGATCTCCAAAGAGATCATGGCTCTATCCAGCAGAGGCTGAGATGCAACTCACACCAAAGTCTGACCCCTTGATTGCCATCACTGTCATCGTGACTGATCCTTCTTTCATATTTTTCTTAATTTCCAACTGTCCAGCAAAACCACCTCATGCACCCAGGACCCATCTGAACAGAGTCAAAGCAAATCAAAGACCTTCTTCAGCCAGCTCCTTGTTGTAGACCAGTTTGCCATGCCGCAAGTAGTTGAGGATGGGCCCGAAGTAGGTCGGGTCTCTGTCGATCACGTAGGCTCCCGACTCATCCTGTTACACATGAATAATCACAGAGACAGAGAAAAAGAACCCACACATTATAAACTGTACGCAATTGCATTGCTTTTCTTGTGTTTTTCCCTAATGAACCATTGGGTTTTTATTGACCTGAACTAGGGCTGTAAACTGAGCACTGTTATTCTATTATTAACTGTGTGTAAGTTGTTACAGTACTAAGGACAATTTTTTGTGGTCATGTGTATAAACATAGGATGTGGCTACTTTTATTTTCGGACCATTAATGGAGCTCTTCTGAGATATAACGAGTATTTTTAGATCCAAAAGTTCACCAGCTGGGGAATAACATCCTGGTTGGCTATTTTCATCTTACGTATGCAGTACTGACTGTCAGAGCAGATGTTTGATGAAGATGAATTGCAGACTCCAAAATAACAGCCCCCTACAGAGCAGATGGAGAACTTTATGAAACTTTTTTTGCCGTATTGCTGCGTCAAAAGGCAGTGCAACTACCAGTAGTCAGATAGGAAAGTAATTCTTCAGCACTGATTATAAAAAGTTCTTTCATTCCCTAATATCACATTGAACTTTGTTGCTCCCTGTTATATAACATTGCTATTTAACATTCCTGCCACAACAACAGCATTTTTGCAGCTGGACACAGAAGCAACTGCTCACTGGAACTCCTGAGTAGTTGTTGCTGACTTTGTTAACACACGTTTGTTGACAGGCTGCTTGTCTCCCACCTCCAGGCTACATCTGCAAAGCCTGCCTGGCTGTTATGTCATGTCTACTGCCCCTCCAACATACACACAAATCCTCCCTCTGCTCGTCCTCGTGACGAACGCTTAAAGCCCCCTTTTTAGAGTTGACTTCACAAAAGAGCTACAGCTGGAAAAATCCATACAAAAACATACAGGCCTTTAGGAGACCCAGGCGTAGGGATATACAGGGGAAGAGGAAGTTAAATAACATCAGTCACATCTGCTGATCATGTGTCATTAACACATGGTTCAGTGGCCTCTGTAGAAAGCATTCAGGACAGAAAGGAGCACAGAGGCCAACACAAGTACATGTCATTTGGTTCCTCAGTTGAAATCAAACTCCAGACGAGTAAGTCCCACAATTCACAAACCACTGTCACCACTTTACACCCACTACATGTTTAAAATCGAGACCTTAAAAGTAATGGTTAAAGAGGTGGTTAAGTTAAGTGAGAAAAATGAGAAGAAGCTTCATAATGTGAACCTACTGTATTCACATGACTGACTCTTTTCATGATTTGCATTAGTGGCAATGGACAACTGTAGCCTCCAGCCGCATCTTTGCACGTAAGCATGTTAGCGCTTTTATTAGCAGATCCTTAGTGACTCAGACAGCACCACTCACACCAACTGAAACTGTTATGTCCTTTAATTATTTGATTAAAATCCTAACCTCAAATGCTGAATCCAGACATTTGTACAATGTAGAAACAAAAAAAGCCAATGTATCTGACATTGCTAATCCAGTTAAGTGGTGTATTTCAGCTGCTGCAGGTAGACCTGATTAGGGTTTAGTGCTGTTATAAATATTTAAGGGGATTAACCGGACTTTCGGGCTGTTCATGCAAAACCCGGTTTGTTTATTTGGAACTGAGAGCTTGAGAGTTCCAGGTTAACAACACAGTTGTCCAATTAAACTGTAGGCAAAAGAGCTGTATTACAGCCAGTTTACGCTTCAGTTATGAGAATCAGAGGCCATACTCTGTCCTACTGGGTGGCGGTGGAGGCTTTCAGGTCACTCTGAAGCCCGGGCCTGTGGGAGTGTGTTTGCTGTGAGGAGGCCAAAGGACAACCTGCAGGTCCTGTGGGTGCTTCAGTTTTCTTTCTTTCTTCCTCATTGGTGCAGCTGTCACCAAGGTGTTACTGGGGTATCAAGGAATTCCTCCTTTCATACACTCCCGTAGGACCACCAACCCCATAGTCCTGCCTCCGCCCCCATTTTACAGAGCTGCAGGCGGTTGCACCAGCTCTTTACCTAAACTTCGCCAACAAATAACTTTAGTGTTAGTGGAAATGTATCCATCACTAAATCAAAATGTGCATCACACAAACTGCGTCTTACAAAAGTAGTTGCCAGTGTAGCTGTTGCGTAGCCAACTGAACTGACAAAAACGAATGTTAGCTTGCTAATATAGGAGTGTTTCGTGTGTAATATAGCGGCAATTTGGTTGACACATCTGACCTCACACTTCATACAATGCTATTTAATAACAACATAGACTGGGACGATTTTAAATTACATTTCTACCACCCATTTTAAACTGCATGAATACTACAAACTCTGACAGACACGCTTCTCCATCTATGCATGTATAACCTAGAAGGGCACTCAGACCTTTCTTCCTTGGCCCGTGCTACACCCTTCCACCAAGTTTTATGAAAATCAAGCTGGCAGTTTTTCTGTAATCCTGCTGACAACCAACAAACCGAACCAGATTTATAATTCCTCGGCGGAGGTTATAAAACAAAAATGATGCCTTGATTTAAAAAGGATTGAAAGTTTAACATGTTCTGTTGCTTGTGACAGTACAGTGACTTCCTGTTTACAGATTTGATTGGACAACAACAGATCTTTACCAGCAACCAATTTACCCATTGCTAAGGTTTATTACTGGCAAACACATTCCTTAGTAAGTCACTTGTTTGAAACTATCTAGTGCTTAGAGATTATGTATGCCAGTAAAACATCGTCGTCTACATCTTCCTCTAATCCATCATCTCCAGTGTGACAGATTTGTAGAACAAGTCCCAAAAGAAACCCACAGTCAGATGGACAGAATCCGCAAGATAGGGACACTCATGATAGATGGTGTCTTGACGCTCATCTCTTCAAGCCCAGGCAATCTTTGCTGGCGAAGCGTGACAGGAGCTTCTGATGAGCCATTCCCCATGTGGGGCATGAAACGAATGCAATGAACGAGGACACCTACATACACAAATAGACGGATTCAGACTGTAAAGCAGTCCGTAGGATGTGCGATGCTGCTAGATGAGGGATGGATTGGTGGAGAAAAAGGCAAAAAGGCATGACAGAAGACAGAGAGATCTGCAGATCAACAGGAGAAATAAACAGCTAGAAGACTAATATCTTAGAAGAAAACTGCATGATGAATAACCTAATAGAAATGACAGGTAGACGCACTTGCAAATTCCAAGGACAAAGAAGCATAGAGGGACACTGCCATAGAGACGGAGGATGTAGACACATGGGATTTCTGTGTTTGTGTGTGAGACAGAGAGACACAAAGAGAGGATCGAGACAGACAGATGGAGGGACGCGATATGAAGCCCAAAAAGCAGCATGTACAGACATCACTATGCGTCTTTGTGTCTGCACCCAAAATCACAATTATTAGAGTGTGTAAAGGCTGGGACTGCAGCACAGAGCACAGACACATGCACGCACACACCATCCTAAATGAGCGAAGCTGCAGTGGAGGACAGACCGACGCCTCATCAACGTGACTTGACTTGACAGTGTGGGCATGACAACACTGGGGAAAAGCTTCCTGAATGTGTCAGAGCCCCGTTTCTCTTTCTCACGCACGCACACACACACAGAATTAGTATTGTTATTCATTACGACAGACCCGTTTGCAGCCACAGTACATTCCCTTTCTCACAAGTTGATGTTTTCAGTTGTTGAGAGGACGGGGACGCGTAGTTGGTGAGTTAATGTTTTACAGAGCATTTGTTCAGGGAAATAAGATGTGACTCCACAACATCTCCCTGCAGAGGTAAGTACATCCCACGGGCTGTCACCAATAGCCAAACAAAAGCCCTGTTCACTTCTCAAAACACACATATACACACACGCCTGTCTGCATACTGGTGCTTGCTTGAGCAGGTGTAAATATTAGGGCTGAATGATACTGAAAAATAACATTGCAAAATCCTATAGCTTAATTTCGACATAATTTAATATGTATCGCTCAAAAGACATTTTTAAGAGAAAGTAGGGCAGTTGTTCAATTTTTTAGTTGACTGCACATGACACAGTCGCATCAGTCTCATTCAATCAATACTAATTAATCACTCCCTTGTCTTACACAGACTGTGAAATTGTGGCATGGCAAGCATGGAAAAAAGGTTCAGGATGGTATTTCTTTCCTTTTGTCGTGGATTTAGATAAATATTTAGAAAGCCTGAAGGGGTGCCAAGTTCTTTTTTAAAGGTGGGAAGTTTTAGTTCTTTACTTAAGCATTTTGTAGCTTTGTAACTAGCACCTTGCCTCTGCCAGTATGGGGTTTTTGATTGTACAAAGTAAAATTCAACATGCAGTTGCTTTAAATCAACCTAATCATTTGAAAGACTAAAATGTCAAGCTTTACTTTAAGCCATAAAAAAGCTAAGGTTGCCACATTTCAGAGTACCATAGTGGGATTAATATGACTAATTACATTGCAGTCTTTGTGTTATTACTATAACACTGGCATTAATTGTGATGTAGATGTTGAAATACTGTTCTGCCTAAGTGAAAACGTGAAAACACACACACACATACAAATATTTGGCCTGCTCATTCTGATCTAAAGGCGGACAAGAGTGGTGGGAAAAAAACTGGACATACGTGAGATATCTAATTACGGATCAGCCTAATTTATCATCCGTCGCACCACAGATGGTCTGGCTGAACCACCGACATCTCGGTGTTGGTGACATTTTTGATGTAGGAGGCATCACGGGAGCTCCACGCTGATTAACACATTTAGATATATGTGCTTCGACTCCATGCTGGGTGAATGAAACAGCTTTGGGTTAAATGCAATCTTTGGATGTTTTAGGAAGTTCTTAAAAGGGCTTGTAACTAATTTGTTTGCTGCAATTGTTTCCAAAGTGGCAGTAACCTTCTCAAGTGCATTTTCTCACCTCACTGCAAACTGTATAACTTTCACCTGTTTTTATGTATTTAAAGGTGTGGAACTTTACCATATGAATGAATGACCATTACATTCAAGCACTTGCTAAATGAGTTCACAAAATGCTGATTAGGCCTACTGCTGCGAGGTAAAACTCTCTGTATTTCGCAGTATATACTGGAGCTGTTGTGTCTGTGGAAGTGATGTGTTTTACAAAGGGGGCAGGAAGGGGGTAGAAACCATAGTGACGGAGCAGCAGCCAGAAGCGTCTAAAAGTTTCTGGAGTTGATGGTCAAGAAAAAAAATAGTAAACTCGGCGTTTGGAGGAGGGATTCAAGTATGAAACGGGTGCTCCTGGGGGTGGTGGAGATGTGGCAGGCATACGCCATAAGCACAGTGTTCGTGTAACTACACAAAAAAGCTCCACACTCCAGCTTTAAGTAAGTGTACATAAACAAAACAGTAAATCTGTTATGAAAATAATTGAGAACTGTGGTGAAAAATGGCAAAATTTCAATGCTTTTTTCCTGAAAAGGGTTTGTCAATCCCAGCCCTGTGTTTTAACTAAATATCTAACAAGGTCTTATTGTGTAGCCCAAATCAAAGTCTTATTCATGTATCCTGAGGGGAGACAAGGGACAAGTTCACACAGCTCTGCACTGTTTATTCAAATCAAATGCTTGGTTCTTGCATCATTTTCATGATTACTGGTCCCTGCCAACGCCTCATATTCGACCTCTCACGGTGCAGATACGGCAGTAAAGCGAGTCAAGGCATGTCGTGGAATCCATGCTGACACTGCGAGATGGGACAGAGATTTAACATAAGATAAAAACATCTGAAGGTTTGTACAAATAACCCAGGTTACAAACTCACCTAGTGATCTCCGTGGTAATTCATATGAATTAAGCTGCTGATAATCACAAATCTGTGGTAATAAGATTAAGCAGTTATAGTCAACATCTGGCTGCCCTGTTACACCTGCTCAGCTAACATAATCCAACATCATCAAAACTGAATTTCAGTTGCATAATGTAATTGGCGTGGGACGGCTTGAGGTCAGCTTGGGTCGCATTAATGGCAGATAGCCCTGGGTTTGGTTCGGTGAGGGGGGCAGGGCAGCTGAGGTGCTGGTAATCTCATTAAAACAGTCACACACAGCCAGACAGTCTGTGTGTGTGTGGGGGGGTTTAAAAACAGCAAAGAACCCCTGAGAAGGTACACACTAACGCCAGTGGATTAGACGGGGACTCCATCCAGCGTGGATAAAATCAGCTTCCCTCCTGAGTGAGACAAGAAAACACACACACAGGCTGAACTGCTCCTCTGTGTGATACAGCTTCAGATTGTTCTGTCTCTCTACACAACCTGAGCAAAGGCTAGTTTCAACCTGATGTCTGCTGGGAAAGATAGCACGCTGGCACAATTAGCCCCCCTTCCAGGCCTAGATTTGGGACAGGATTTTGCAGTTTGTTCATTTTATTGTTTCCCTGATACAACAAGGAACATTACAGGATGTCAGCAACAGGGTGCCCCCTGTTAATTGTTTAGCAGAGGTGGGAGGAAACCCAGATCTTGATCCATTTAGCTTGTAGATGGCTGCCTAAACAAAGACAGCAGTAGCTCTTTTCCCCTGAGGGTTAATGTTTTCTTTCATGAAAGTGTATTCACTTTTTCTGATTTTAGTGAAGGCGAAGGGGAAGCCTTTGCAGATCTGCCTCACTTGCATGATCATTGTCAATAAGGTCAAATTTAGCAGGCAACTTGTACGGGTTGGTCTGTAATATTAACTTCAATGTAGTAAAACAACTTTGCTGGTTCAACGAGCTGAGAGGAATAAACTGTAGCTGTTAAACTAGGGCTTAATAAAAAAAATTCTCTTTTCCGATTTTGGCTTCCAATGCTATGAACACAGGATAATTAAGATTAAAAAAATATATATTGTGCTGCATTCCCTTTTGCAATGATGTTCTTGCTTTTGTCTTTGTTACAATTTCAGCCCACGTCTTTCCTTTACAACTGTGCACCCGGTGTTGCCAACATGGCGACTTCCTTGCTAGATAAAGTGATTTTTCAGATCCTCTCACTGACTCTATTTCTAGAAATTGACAAGCGACAAATTTAGCTACTTATTTAGATCATCAGGGATAAAGCAAGAAATATATGACTTTATTATATTTTAATTTATTCCTGTGCATGCTGCAGACTAATCGCAGTGACCAGCTCTTCTGCCAACAAAGCGGGACCTCTTCCCCTCCTCTTGCACTCTGCTTTTTACGTTTCTATTATGTATTTTACATTCAAGAAAATGCACTGCCAAAAAGACATTTAAAAAAAGTTCAATAAATAAATACAGTATTTTCAAAGTCAATGAGTAATTGTGTTAAATCGTGATCTCAATATTGACCCAAATAACTGTGACCGTGATTTTTGCCACAATCGAGCAGTTGTATGTTAAACATTTCCTCTAAAAAGACAGATAAACTTGCATCTGTGTTGCATTTTAGAAAAATGCTAAATTTATACCGAGACAGACTCCAATTTTCGAACTAGCTGTGCACTCAATCTGCTGTGCGGCTCGTGCTTGTGTGCATTCACAGCTGTTAGGATCAATGGGTATTACTGATCCAAAGAAACATTTATCATGAGGCTTCTGAGGGTAAAACCACTAAATAAAAGCAAATTCACTTTTCCTTTCACTCCTGATTTCACATTTCTACTGCAATTATTCTTGTGACTTACAACAGAATTACTTTGTACAGCGATTTGATTTGCTGGTGATTATCTAACCAAACATTTTTCCTTTGGCTACTGGATTGTTGCTCTGAATACATCTGACGACGGGCAACCTTAGCTGCATACATATTTGCTCAGTAAAATCCTTAATCCTCCAGCGACCGGTGTTTTGTTCTTGACTTGAAAATCTGAATCTCTAGGTATGATACTAAGGAACTTGTCCTTGTGTCTATGGTAACAACTTACATAATGGCAGAAGCACAGGCTTTGTCTCTTTGGTAGACAAATACTTGCATCAGGTCTTTCTATAGTGTATCATGTGTAAATACTAAATACCGACTTTGGATGGCTGTGTTAGATGCCTGACAAAAAGCAGCCCTGTCTCTCCTCGCCATCATATTCACAGGTCACAGCTCACGGAGGATCCAGATCCTTGCCTACAGCTCAGTTCCTGTTTTTAGGATGACAGTGTTGTGATGGCCCAAGAAAAAGAAAACACTAAAATTAAGCCTCTCTGCGTCTCTCCGCATTTGAGAGTTTGTGATAAAGAGCAGAAATAAAAGGCGAGAAAGAACAAGTCCGCGATAAGCTCTCACAGTGAGTCAGCCGCTGAGAGCGAGGATGAGGAGAGGACAGGACGATGGTGAAGGAAAGAGATGTAGGTGTGTGTTTGTGCATGTGTGAGACCGAGAGAGATTTTGTGTGTGACTGTGTGTGTCTTCGGGCAGTGCAGAGGGAGCTCCTGTCAGGTCGCTGCTGAAGGTCACATGGGAATATTCTTTCCACAGAGTCTAGTTGTGCAGCGGGGGAACAGTCATCGCTGCTGTCGGGGAGAAATCTCTGAACTCCAATTCTGGTGGTTGTTATTTTGGCTTAGTCACTTTAGCTGAAGGAAAACCTGCTGCTCTGCTGATATGAGGTTTTTCTTTAAGCGAACCAGAGACACAGTTTGAAACCCTCGACTGGGTTGGACTGGACACTAAACATGAGCTGATTAGGATTTGGCAGTGTGACGATGTATACTGTGAGATGACATAAATGTATCAACTGTTATAGTTTGTACTGTGGTAGTATCTGTGGGTGTATTTCAACATTGTGGGTGACCTAAGTAATGGTGTGATCCAGTACCCATACTATCATACTATTTAGAATACCAGAGGACTTAGTTCATCCCTGTACATAGTATGTCAAATGCAGTATGCCAAAAATACCAGGAACATTCAGCATCCAGTCACATTCTGCAGCATGTAAGCTGGCATGTTTTTCTTTCTATTCTGACCCTCAATCCTCTGTGCAGTGGAAAATATGTCACACCAACTGAGCCGCAGACAGATGACAGCTTACTGACGGCTGACAGAACCCACAATGACAACAATCAATCCGTAAATCACAAACAATCTACAATGTGTGCAGTTACACCTACGTACTTTCTAACGGCAGCTGCAGTATGTACTTAAAGTAAAAGGAAAAAGTATGTGATCCAGAACGCAGCCGAAATGAGCAGGACTGTTACACAGCAATGACGGATTCCGAAATGTGTTTTGCACAAATGTGAATACCTCGATTTTTCTTTCATCTTTCATTCTCTTAATTCATCTTTAAAAAGTTATTTCATTGATTTTCAAAAAAGTTAACTAGGGCTGCAATTTACTGTTCATTTTTTTCCATTATTGATTACTGCAAAGATAATTTCTCAAATACATGTTTAAACATTTACACATCACACGCTCACAGAGCCCATGGTGATGTCTTCAGATGTCTTATTTGTCTATCTTATCTAATACAAGCATACGGTACAATAGCCAAAACAACCCACACAATGGTAGGGTTGCAAGTGTTAGCTGCAACCCTATTTTGTGTGGTCTACAAAGTGTCAGAAATTGTGTAAAATGCAATCACTGTTTCCCAAAGGAAAGATGACGTCCTCAAATGTCTTGTTTTGTCCACAACCCAAACACATTCTGGTTACTTTCATACAGGAAGTAAAGAAACCAGAACATATTTACATACAAGAAGCTCTTAAAAATGACTCACACCAATTAATCAATTATCAAGTTAGCTTGCCATTAATTTAATTTGACAACTAATCAATTAATCATTACAGCTCTAATTTGTACCAACCTATAAGACTACATATACCATAACTGGACATCCACATTACCCCCTCCTATGGCGAATTGTCTTACAGTCGCTATAACAGCTGACATTTTAGAGATACAAGCCTTTCACCCGACATCTACAAAATGTCAACTTACAGTAGACCTGTCCCCTTCTCCCCCTGTCACACACATGCATATCAAAGGCAGCAGCATAATAGAAATCTGCATCATTCATGAGACCTGCCGGTCCTTACAGTGTGCTCGCTCTCCATGTGACGGGGAGTCACATAATGCATCTCTCTCCCTCTCTCTCACCCTCTCTCTCCCTATAAGATGCCAGCTGTACAGCTACTGACTGTGCAGCTCCCTGCAGAAGAGGAGGCACGTGTTCATCCATCTGACCCAAGCTACATTCACACCACAAAATGATGCTGAAACACACACACACACACACACACACACACACACACACACACACAGAGGAGCCATGGAGAGAGCTTCATACTGCACATATACTGTATATCAGGCGGTCATTAGTCAACTGTACACCTGCTTTAAAGCTGCAGATTACAGGTGTAGTGATTTTGGGAATGGCACACACATAACACAGTAAGATGGTCCCTTTAACACTACTGTGGTAATTTAGGAGATTAAAAAAGCATCATAGAGCACAATTCAATGATTATTATTGGGCAGATTTTTTACACCAAGGCTTTTCTTCATGCCAATATCTGCACATGTATTTTTGGCAATCCCTTTAGTCAGCTTAGAGAAAATCCACCTTACAAAATCAATCAATGACATATTCTGTAAAATGTATGTCAAGCCAAACTACAACCACCTGTCACGGTATCATAACTCACTACTACACGTCACTGTGAGTCACTACAGGAATGTTACTGAATTGTTATCGTGTTTTTTCAAGGAAACAGTCTGCTTTGTTACACATACCCTTCACGTTAGGCCAGTACCAGCCTTCTTCTTTAATATCCTTAAGAGATATTAAATGTTGGCTTACAGAGACACGCAGTCACTAACATGTTATAACAAAACTTAACATGATAAGAATATTAAAGCATCACCACAGTTAATAACGCAGTGAATTGCTAATAGCTAAGTACTACAAAGTGTTGTACCAAAGTAATACTTGTGTTAGGCGTGCTGTAAAGTAACGTTCACCGGCAGCTTAAGTGTCCTGACCGGACTCACCGTGTCTGAGTGCAGGTCCTGCTGTTGGCACAGCCGGTAAAGAAACGAAGTTTGCTCTTTGAGGAGAGTCTGCCGCGTTGTGAGGAAGACGGTGCCGCCGACGTTCAGTCGGACCCACTTCCCGTTGTTCCCCCCGCTGGGGTTAATAACCGAGCCGTTACCGATGCTCTGCGACGCCGTCCCGCCGGGTTCAGTGGTGCTGGCGGTGGCGGACGTCGCGCTCTCTCCCGCCTCGCTGTCTTTGTTGTTGTTATTATTATTGTTGTTGTTGTTGTTGTTGCTGTTGTGGTGGCAGCCGTGGTGCGTCGACAGCGCGGCGACGTCCTCCGGTTCCCGCTGGTCGTCCGCTGTCGTTGCCATTTGGAAACAGCCGCTAGACACGAGATGAAGACGAGCGAGGGCGTCCGTCCGTGTCCGCTGTTGCCTCGGCTTCTTCTCCCCGTTACCAGCCGGAGTAAGCTCCGCCCCCAACCGAACTCAAAGATCAGGCGCGTGAAGTTACGGGAAGTGAGACGTAGAACATCCGAGAAATACTTTCAAAATAAAAGCTCCATCCGGCTAACCCAAGCATGTTAATACGTGGAGTAATAAAATCCAATAGAAGATTTATTGGATATTTAAACTGGCTGTAACGTTACCTTCGTTATAGGGATAATTAGGGTTTCAAAAAAGTAAAAAAAAAAAAAAAAGCAGAAAAAGCAAATTGACACTGTAAAAAAAGAATGATAATAAATACAACAAAAAAATAAAAAGGTGTGTAACAGAGACATGGCTCAAGAGAGGAAGGGTGGGCCCACACTGACTGCTTATGCAACAGGCGCAACATTTGCTACGCCCCTGTCCTAAGGTACCAAAGTTATATATTTCAGAGGGAATGGTGGATGACCTGATTTGTCATACAATCACATGCTGTGTAACTATTCTGTAGATATTAGGACGGACTTTGATTATGCCTCACACATTTTAGCAGTTCTTTTGAAAAGCAAATTTCAACATTTTATTTTGAAAGGTTTCCTATTTTCAGTTTTGGTCTAGTTTTCCATGGAAAACTTGACAAAGATAAAGACAAAACACTGGGTTTTGTAGTTTTTTGCAAAACTATTCTGAACACCAAATAAAGGAGAAAACGCACTACAAAGAACAATATTAAGACTTTATTATAGTCAGTATTTAGTAAGATAAATTTGCTCCACACTGTATAAACCTGAGTAAACATTGCATAGAACTTGGAAAAAAAACATCAAAACAGATAAATTAGTATTTATTGGAGAAAAAAAAGGTGAATAGCATTTCCCTGATGGCTACAATCCGAAACGGTGTGGATCAAACCTTTACACAATTTGTGAGACACCACTGATGAACACCACTCATATAAATTCAGAGTGCACTGTCATAATGCAGCCACTCTTGGATGGACACTGAGAAATGAGAGCTGCAGTGATTCTAACAGGATCATCTTGTGGCTAATGGCTGGTGCTCAGTTAAACATACAAACAAAATGCATTTTAGGATAATATACTAATGGTTAGTGTTTAATGTCAAACAATCAAACTGTCTTTCTACCTTAAATTTGCATTAATCAGCTTTAAAATAAGTGACTATAACACTAAATTTATGCAGACTGCATATTTGACAATGGGAGAAGAAGTCATTCATATTGTCCTGTGACTGTATTTAATCCTTTCATGACTCATTTTTAGTTATAATATTGCACAGTTGGAGAATTTGCACTAATGCTGCACTTACAATTCAATTATATTTTTGTCCAAATTAGAGAGACAGTTTACCATATTTTGCCAAGCTGTTACATTGTGCCCAGTAATCTCAGGTGCACCAGGATGTCTAGTGTCGTGACAAAGTCTGTATTGCTGATTTAAACAGGGAAGCCTGACTAGTTGTTCCTGGATGGGTGATATCTTCTGTCTCTGTGCTCTCAGGGCTTACGCAGTGTGGGCCTCATAGTGACGAAGGGAAAGTTGTAGGTGTGTGGGAGCCCCTGATGAGTCGTGAGGTTGAAGGATTGCCATGAGAATGGACGCAGGCCCCCCTGCGTCGTGGGGCCATTTACTGCCTCCGCTACCAGCTGGACAGCCATCTGGTAGTCCGTCACCTGTACCATGAGATAGATGGGTGAGGAGGGCACAAAGGAAAGAGTGAGCAACAGGAAGGAAGTGAGGTCGCTTAATATGGTTCGGAAATCTAATAGACATCCATGAAGACATTTCTGCTGCCGTTAATGGAATTTAGTCATTCAGAATCCGCAGTTAACTTATAATGGTTGTGTTCAATCAGTGTTTGTTCTATGTTATATTTAAATTGCTGATTGCTCTTTTTTTTTAGAGTGGAAACCGTTGATGTAAGCAACAGACTGTCAAAATTATTTCCATGTTTGCAGCTCTTTAAGGCAGGGTACATATGTACATATTCTAAAATCTGGCATCTTTGATTGAAACATGTGCAGTTTACATTGCTTTAAACATTATACCAATGAAGCATTGGCATGTTAGCATTGTCATTGTGAGCATGTTAGCCGCCATCAGCTAGCTAGGCTGTAAACTATAGTCTTGTTGAACAAAGAATATAGTAAAATTATCAAATATCTCAACACAACAGGTAAAGACAGTAAAATATCATTGCAAGTTTTACAAACATTTTAGAAAGTTGGGGGCAGAGATAGTGGCACTTCTGGGTGGGAGGGCTGGTACAATATAATCGAATTCCTGAAATTCAGTTTTGGCTTTTTGTTTTGGTGTGCCACTCCAAGATTTTCCGTGACCCCATCTGCCAACCCCTATGAAACATTTCTGGGGGTGCCACCCACTGACAGTGGTGCCTAGCCAATAAACAATATCAAACAAAAGGCGAAATCATTCCGATACAAAAACACATAAATGCACCCAAAACAAGTCTGTATTAATTTTGTAAAATAATTTTTTTAATGTACATAATCTTAAACTTGATTGGGGCACTGATGTGCTAATGACCTCTGACCTTAGTGTCATAGCACCCTCCTGGACGTGGTCTCCTTGGTCTCAGGTCGTTCCGACAACAGATGGTTTTACATGGATGGCCCTTGGAGTAGGGATCTCTCTTGTAGTCTGAAATAGAATCAGTCTGACCTAAGTCACGCTGCTTACTGTCTGAAAATAGCAACAATATCCTGAATTATTTGTGTGTTGTTTTCTGTCACATCCCTGAAGCCCTTTGAGTTCAGGAAAGGATATGAAATATGAGGAATGCATGACTTATTGTTGTTACCTACTGTTGTATCTCATGATGTGTTTGAGGGAGCTGAGGTCAGACACCTTGGCCTGGTCCCTGCGGAGGATTTTGGCTCGGGGACAGAGGTCGTAAGAGAAATCCTCTCCGTATCTTTTCCACATCACACCGTACCCACTCAGGTTGTAGATTTCAGCATGAAATGGTATGTTGTATGATGGCCAATAACCTGCCAAATGCAGCACACCAAAGGTGGAGGATGTCCAGACAAACACCACCTAAACAGCCATCCTGGATAAAACCAATAAACCTATAGGCCTATGTTTTATTTCTTACCTCTGCGTAAAGCTTGAGTCTGATCAGAGTGCATCACCTTCCCAGGAATCTGCTCCACCACAGTCAGAGCTCCATCCCTGATACTGTGACCCAGAGAAACCCTGTCGAGGTCCACCACCATGTACTGGCTGTTATATGTACCTAAAACACAGAGGGGGACATGCTCTGTTTCCTGCCTCACAGGCACAAAGAATCCTCATGGTTTTTGAAGTCAGTATCACTATAAATGATTAACCTAAACTAGTGGTTTTGCATGTTTTAGCCACAAATTACACAAATTTTACATATTTCCAGAGAATGCTGATAGCTCTACAGCAGACACTGGTTGTCTTGGTTTGTGTTAGGTTTGTTTTGGGGGTTTTTCTGTCTCTCTCCTTCCCCTCCCCATTCTGTTTTACTCTCCCTGCAGTGTGTGTGTGTGGCAGGAGGCATGGCTGGTTTTCCTCTCTCTCCCTGAGATTTGGCAGACGAGGCACACCTGGCTGCAATCTCCACTAATCAACCCTCCACATAAGCCTGGTCATGACTCCACTCCTGTGCCAGATAATTCCGTCCTGTTCGGTAGTGTCACACGGTTTTTGCAGTTTGTTCTCCAGTGATTTTGAAGAGTTTTGCTGTTTGAAACTTCTCAGCTCCTTACCAGTGTTTCTCTTGTGTTTTTTCAGTGTGTGCCTCGCTGCCTGCGTCAGCCACCAGTGCCTCTGCTCTCCAGCGCTTTTTTCCTGTGTGAAGCTGGATATTTTTGCAAGCTCGGACGCCTCTCCAGCTCCCAAGCCGGCCTGTCTCCTGTCGCCACCACCTGTGTCTTTTGCCTACCTTTTTCATTAAATACCCTCAAACTTCATACCTGTGTTTGTCCCTGCCTCAGTTGGTCCAGAACTCAAACCCGTCCCCCAACAGTATGTTCTCTTTACCATTATTATTGGTCATGGTTACATCATAATAGCGTGGTACTAAAGCCTGGATCATCATTAAAACTGTCCTTGCTGCCACTTTCAAGGACACTCTGACAGATCAGAAATAAAGGGAAGTCGGTAAAAAGCGGTTGTGTTGATGGAAAAGTGAAACTTGTGTGACAGTCATCATTTGATTTACATGAAATTTACATGGCGTGGTCTCCAATTGATATAGATCAACATGAACTATAATTAGTATTTGTTTTCTAGCACCACATAGTGAATACAGGAAGGAACAAAATTTGCATTGGGTTATTTCCAGCTCACACACTCCACGCAGGAAATACCAGTTAAGTGTCCGACTCTACAGAAATGCACAGCCGCACTGTTCAGCGTCTTGCTAGTACCCATGGCGTCTTCTTCTTCCTTCTCAAAATGAATCACATTTTTGCATTTTTCCAAAACTCACAAAACTTCGCACACACATCAGAAGGGGTGCAAAATGTGATATTTTATTAAATAAAGGAACCATTATTATTGTTCTTTTATTCCTTGAAATTAATCACATTTTTGAGGGGTTAAAGGGGCTCCAAAACTCACAAAACTTTGCACACACATCAGAACCAGTGGCTGCACTGTAACCAACTGTGCTTTGAGCTTAAAGGCTATGTCAAGTATTGGACAAATTAAAAATTTTGGCCTGCTGGTGGTGCGAAAGAAAAGGTCAGAGAATCACCAAAGTCAGTAGGATTTATCCTCTTGGGACCACGAATGTCTGCATAAGATTTCACTGCAATCCATCAATCAGTAAAGATATTTGAATCTGTATTTAGGTAATGGACCAACATTGCCAGTCCTAGAGCCATGCTGCTAGCCGGCTAAAGAATTCCTTAAAGGGATAGTGCACCCAAAAATGAAAATTCAGCCATTATCTACTCACCCATATGCCGAGGGAGGCTCAGGTGAAGTTTTAGAGTCCTCACATCCCTTGCGGAGATCCAAGGGGAGAGGGGGTAGCAACACGACTCCACTTAATGGAGGCTTACGGCGCCCCAGATTCAAACGTTCAAAAACGCTTGCGCGCGAGACCAGGGAAAGCACGTGAACACACATGAAAGCGTTGCCCATGTCTCACGGTCTCGCGCAAGCACGCACACGTGGGCACTGTGCACAGAGAAGCAGTTAGAGCTACAGGCTACAATGAGGCTAAAAATAGAGTTCAAATGTCGGGGCTTCAGGACACTTGGATCACTACAGACGAGCAGTATGGAGATATTTTGTGGTTTCAATTATGTATTTTTGGACGTTTGAATCTGGGGCGCTGTAAGCCTCCATTAGGTGGAGTTGTGTTGCTACCCCCTCTCCCCTTGGATCTCCACAAGGGATGTGAGGACTCTGAAACTTCACCTGAGCCTCCCTCGGCATATAGATGAGTAGATAATGGCTGAATTTTCATTTTTGGATGCACTATCCCTTTAAGCTAGCTGCTGAAAAGGAGCGTCAAACACAATGATCTTCCAAATATCAGATATCAACACATCCTTGAACACACCAACAGGTAAAGTCAGACTGTCTCTGTGAGCACTGCAATAATGTATTGGCATAAACTCACTACTTTCTACGAAGAAGGAAGTTAATTTTAAAACTTCCTTTAATCTTTGGAAAGTTTGCATTGACATAAAACCTACATGATTTGGACCAAAAGATGCACACCTACCACAATAGTATAGTGGGTTTATGTAATACAAAAAAAAGTTGCATTATTATCTAGTTGCATTGCTTCCAGTGTGTGATTTGCACAGGAAAAATAACATGCACAGTCCTGCATGTGCCTGAGGGATCTGACACTAGAGATGGTTAACTTCTGGCTCTGGAGTCACTGACTTGCACAGACAATAAATCCCTAACCTAACCCTGTCTACGTCAAGATTAAGAACAGGCAAAGGTAAAGGCTCTCATGCCTGCAGGCCACCACAACAGTTTGGCAGGACTGGATAGTATGAGAGCAGACGCTGTTGGGTGATGAGAGGACTTTCAGTCTCAAGAACACTCTGTCCTGTTCTCCTGTGCCCTCCCATAGCAACATGACGTGAAAGATCAAAGCAGCTGCCCAATTAACACAAGTGTCATGTAATGAGAAGGATGGTCTGTTTGGGAGTCTGGTAAATCTCTATGGAAATTTGTCCTGTGAATTTTTACATAGTCAGGGTTTTAGCTCCAGACCAAGGTAATTCATCATTCATGCCTTTCTGCAAGTCTGATTTTCTTCCTGTCTGTTCTTAATTCTCTGCCCTGTCCCATCTTACTATTACTCAAATATAGGTTACATTAATTGTTAAAGTAAAAGTACTCATATTCATGTCCCCCTGAGGATGGACTGTAATAACTTTGGTGAGCCCCTGACTTTTTCTACAGCGCCACAAGCAGGTAAAAGTTCTCCCCTTATCCTGTGAAATATCTCAACGTCTGTTTAATGAATTGGCACATAATTTGGTGCAGACATTCATGGTCCGCAGGGGATGAACTCTACCAACTTCTGTGAAATGTCTCAACAACTAATGGACAGATTTTTGTGACATTTAGTACTGATGTTCATGCCCCCCACAGGATAAAGTGTAATAACGTTGGTGATCCCCAGTTTCCGCAGCCATTGGCTTGATGTGGATATCCAGATGACAGCCAAGACTTTCTCTTCCATGCGCCGGTTATTGATAACTGTCTGATTAGCAATTTGAGACGTTGTATACACAGAGTCATGGTATCTTCATATGAATGCAGATAAAAACAAAAAAATAGAAGCTGATAAAAAGTCCTCGGACAATAGCTGATGGGTTCCGAGAATGCATTTCGGCCTATGAGGTCTGTCTCTTTTGCTCTTCACATAGACTGTTTACCTTCATGCAACCAAAGCCTACTCAAACAGCATTGGTCAATAGTACAAACATAAATCTAGACACTTTCGCCATGGATGTATAACAAGAATCGGATACAGTGTTTCCAGTCCAACAGAAGTGGCTATCTTCTGCTGGCTGAGGAGCTAACGTCTGGTTTAGCCCTCTTCTATCTTGAATGGGGATAAAATAGTTTAGTCATGCAGCTCTTCTAGACTTGAGAAAGGTTATCAGACCAAATGGATCATATCCCAATAGTGAAATGAGTCATTTTCATATCCACTCATTCATAGACGTCTCTTTCACAATGTAAGTCTATGGCATCACATGACAAACCTGGAACTTGTAATTCCACATTTGGCCACTAAGTAAAATTGGCTTCAAAGCCCAGCACTTTTCATGGGGGTCTGGCTTTTGATACCAAAATCTTGTCTTTTTGCCCACAGATTCTACAAAAGTATGCAGATATCTCTTTATATTAATGATCCCCTGACCTTTTCTCTATATATTTGATTGTTTATTTAAATTACCTTCTCAGTATTGATACCTAGTAGGCCACTATCCGCTGGCACTGATTAGTCATGGTTGATCTTTAGTCTGTCAGCCATTTCTTCGGTTGTGAGATGATCGAGTCTACATAATAATATGCGAGGCAGGCAGAAGCTATAATCCGTATGATCAAAATGTTTGCTCAGGCAAAGATAAGGGAGTTCTACATCATGTCATCTGCTAACATGTCTGGAGGGATTTAAGGGTTTAGAACAGATTCTGTTCAACTGAAGAGAGATTGGTGTATTCATGTATTTGAAAAGTGGGTAACAACTTTTCAAACTTAACCTACTTTGATTTAACTCACATTAAGAGGATTTTACCTGAGTTGTATTTGGAGAAGACGTGTGCCCACTCCTCTCCGCTGTGCGCCAGGCTGTTGGCCAGGCGGACTCTCTGCCAGGCCAGTAGGCTGTGAGGGCTGAGCTGGGAGAACAGAGAGGCGTTGAAAACACCAATGGAGGTCTGAGTCATCAGCAGGCCGCTCCCAAGCAGGTAGAAGTCATCCAGAGACATCAGGAAGCCTGGAAGAGGGGGAGGAGGAGGAGGAGGTGGTGGTTTTAGGGTCATGTTAGGGAAATACTCGAGACACATGAGCTAATAAACAATAATAATAAATAACAAGAATACAGTTTGTGCAAATTTGCAAATTTAATCTAATGTTGCCTATAGGAAGATCCACCACTGCTTACTGGTATTACTATAACTACATACAGAAAGACATACTTCTGGTTCTTTTAACACTTGCTACTACTTCCGCTGCTGCTACTACTATTATTAATGCTTATACAATACAGCCGCTGCTATCAATAATGTAAATCATAGGCAGAGGAATATTTCCACCACCCCCACATCCACCTCTACATAATGTATCTGCATCTGTTCTTGTTCTGTTGGCCCCGACCTGCTGCTGTGTACGCTGAATGTTTCACATTGTCAGAGAGAAAGCAGCTTAAGAAGGCTGCAGGGGTCACACACCACCTCCAGTGGCAGGGGTGTATTTCATCTCTTCGTTTTAATATAATGAAGTGATATCCTTGGCCTGCTGGTCTCTAAAAATAGTGCATTAAAACCACTGTTCTGATAGCAACGGAGCCCGTAAGAGGATTTTTATGGCCCGGACCACTCTGCAAATCTTTGCCCACAAAATTACTCAGCCTCCTCTGACTCAACGGTGAGGGAATACATCATTGTTTCTCTGTTTTGTACACACACGGCGGTGGATGGTTCCTCGTCACTGACTAAGCTGTGTGCTTAGCAGAAGAATTACTTTCAGTAGGCAAGAGAATGTACATTAAGGATTTGGGTTAAGTCCCTGATGTCAGTGTTTATATTTTCCAAGATGGAAATGAAACCATGTGGATTAATAAGGACAAGCAGTTCACCTCTGCGCAGGGCTTTAAAAGAAAGCTGTGTATCGCTGTAACATAGGTTGACAAACTGGAGAAGGAGAGAGTGTAAATACAGGCTGTGCAACTCATAAGTGAGACACTGTACTTTGTGCAAGTGTGTGTACCAGGGTAGCTGCTGAATGACATCTTTCCGGTGGCGGTGTGTGTGTCAGACACCCTGATATCCCAGTGTTTATAGATTCGCATGGTGGCTGCATACGTGTACCAGCTAGAGTGGCCAAACAGTAGGTTTTCAAAGCCTGGCAGCACCTTGGACACAGAGGAGGGAGAGAACAGGTTGTGGTGAGGGTTGTGTGCATGTTGTGTCTGACGTTGGCAGTAATAAAACAGTGGACTATTTAGGGCATGTATGCAATTTACTGAATCACTATTACTATCACAATTGTTATAACTGTAATTTCCTGACCGAATTTTGAACAGTCCAATAATTTGGCTTATGATTTAGCACCTGCAGAACTATGACATTCCCAACAGCTGTACTTTGCATTAAGTGCTAATAAGAAAATGTTTGCATGACAGCAACATTAAAGGAATACTTCGCCCACAATACGATTGTTTGAATGTCATTAACTCGCCCTTGTGTTACATGGAATTCTGAAAAAAAAAAGTTGTTTTTCTTTCATGCCTCATGCCAGTGAATGAAGAATCCATAAACAGAAAATTCATAGGGGTCCATGTTTAACAACAGCACGACTATATCAAAACATCCATTTACAAACTCTCACACAACTCGTGCAGTATATTTTAAGTCTCATTTATCCAGTCTTATGCTCAATACTTCCCAAACATATGCATTTTTGCAAAAACCTTACTATTTAAAACTTCACTATATCCACTACAGATTACTGAATACATGCTCTCAAATGTAATTTGTAATGTATTCCATTAGATTACTCAAACTAAGTAACGTATTCTATATACTTAGATTACTTACTACTCATTTGACTGGGTCTTACTTTTCTGTGCTGAAAACACGCTGGCTGTGCACCTCTACTGCCATTGTCATGTAGCGATGCACTGCAAACACTTGTTAAAAATCTTTACATGCAAAATGCATGCCTCATATGAATTTTACACTGTGTCCTAATAGTAAGTGAGCATCCCTCTCTGTCCACACTAAATCTTTTGAATATGCACTTCCACAAGTAGGTTGTGATGGTCATTTACCAGTAACTTTCTTTCCCTGACAATGTCCCTTCAGTCAGCTCTCACCTTATTTAGGTTTTTGTAGTGAAATGAGGAGGTGTTGTGTAGATAATGTCTCATTTCAACTTCATAAATTAGCTGCTCCTTTAAAAGCGATCGACAGATCGATAGAAAAAGGGCAACTGACAAAAGGTTCAGCTCGAAACATCAGCGCTGCATTGCTCGCAGTCAGTTAGAACATTCCAGTAGAAAACAATACAATCAAACTGAAGTTCGCACTGCATTCAGAAAGGACATGGTGTTAGAACAAATATAACAAAAACAAATAATGTAATCTCTTCAAATAATCAATATTTAAAGACAGTAACCATATTCAGAATACTACCAATTTAAACTGTAGCTGAACTGTAACGGAACAGAGTTACTCCTATTTTTGATTTAGATATATAACGCCATTACTTCTATTCCATTACAGCCTCCATTGCATTCCAAAGGAGCATGCTGCTCACATGCAAAAGTGCTTTAAATATTAAGGTTTTAATGAAAATGCATGTGGTTGGGAAGAGCTGAGCATACAACTGAATAAATGAGCCTTGGGTTATTCTTCACAAGGTGTGTGAGAGTTTATCAATGGGTGTTTTGATATAGTTTTGGTGTGGAACCCTATGGCTTCAATTCATCAAGAATTTTCTTGTTATTTGATCCCTCATTCACCATGGAGGCATGTAAGAAAATCAAAGTTTCTTTGCATGAATCTAGTGTAACACTGGGTGACTAATTGATATACACATGATCATTTTTGGGTTGAAGTATTCCTTTAAGGCTCCTGTAATGAAACGAGAAAAGAATAATGAAGTCTCATTAATTAAAACCTAATGATGTGATTGCAATGCATCACTCAATCTTCTCCATTCCATTTGTACTTTGTTTTGCCTGAATGAGTGCAGGTGGAAGAGAAAACATCCTCCTCCCAGTGGCCTTTTGCACTCATCGACACACTTCAGAAGAGGAACCCCCATGCACAAGGACCCACAATAAAACTAATTAGGCGTCAAGGCCTCCCAAGTGCTCCTTCACAGCTTGAGCCAAATGAGCTTGGCCTAACCTTAATGAGAGCAGTGCAGTGGCCCATTCCTGGCATCCTAAAAGTGCCGGTCCCTGTGGAGGAGTTGGAGCGAGGCGTCAGAGCTGGGATGAGGTCCAGGAGGTCGCCGACGCCATTCAGAAACTGGAAGGTGAACGCTGACAGAGGCTGGGGAGAGAGGGCGGAGGTGGCAGAGATGACTGAGATGGTACTGTGACAACTCTCTCACCAGCTCTCTAAACACACACACACATTCACACACCTCTCTATGTTTGCTTTTGGCCCACTCTGCAGCTCCGGCGTGGAGTCCGTCCAGCTGGGCCAGGATCAGTCCCAGATGCTTCCACAGGGGGTCACTGTATCTCTTCAGTTTCACCTGCTCTCTGGCCCACTGGTCCTGTTTGCTGCGGATAATTCAGACAGCTGAGAGCCACTTTAGACTGTTTCTGTCACTAATGAGTGCTTTTGGCAGCTTCTTTTGATTTAGCTGTCCATCTGAGTACAAAATTATAGCATTCACTGCATGCATAAATGTCAATTTCACAATTGGTGTTTACCAAATATGAGACAATTCTGCTAAAGCTGACGGTGAGTCATCAATCAAAATCTTAAAATTTGAATTTCTACAAATAAAAATACTAAAATAAATACAAATATAAAGTATTTCACATAGGCAGATCACACTGGGCCCCTGGGCACAGACACACAGACGGCCCACCACCTCTGCTACATAGGAGCAAGAAACAGAGACTGTGTAGTTGTTTGTTGTTTGGCTGTTTTGTGTCTTTTTGTGGTTGTTGTGCATCTCTCTGTGGTTTTGTGCTCTTTGTAGTTAATTTCTGTCCCTTTCTGATAAATTTGTGTTCTCTTTTGCGTCTGTGGTTGTTTTCCCCCTTTTGGTAGTTGTTTTGTGTCTCTTTTTTTGTCATTTTGTAGGCTTTTGTAGCCATTTTGTATTTATTTGTGGTTGTTTTGCCCCTTCTTATAGTTGTGTCAGTCTCTTTGTGTCTCTTTGCAGCTGTTTTGCATGTCTTTGTAGTTGTTTTGTGTTTCTTTGTGGTCATTGTCAATTTCGTCATGGCTGGTACGTGTTAATCTGAGTAACATTTTAAAGGTAAAGGGGCCTCTGACACTTTGGGCCCCTGGGCCTGTGCCCATTAGGCCCGTTCATTAATCCACCCTTGGTCTTTCAAACCCGTTTAGTCAGGTAAAAAAGTATCTCAACCACCGTAGGACATGATATCAGTTCAGTGAATCTCTCTTTTCTCTCATTCCTTGCAAGTTTCACAGACTGTTTCTCCGCAGCTGAAGGGAGGAACCTCTGGTATATTAAGAGTATTCTTAGCGTCTAATCTCAGTGTAAGCCATGGACATGAGCAGATGGTGGGACTGTACCTTAAAAACCTTTTCAGGGGATTCAAGACCTTCTCATCCTTTACGAGTTGAGGGTACATGTTGGAGTAATGATTGAACATCTGTCTGTGGAGAAAGAATAAGAAGACTGTGGGAATTAAACCATTTCTATGACACACCAAGTAAATACAGTTAGAGCTGCAGTTACTAAGGACACTGTCACAACTGTAGTCAGTACTGTAATCCAATTAATGAAACCAATGGTTCTCAACCTTTTTCGTATCAAGGAACCCAAAATGTATACACATTATGCCAAAGACCCCCATCTTCAGGGGCTTCCATCTGAAAAACATTAGGTTGTTTGATATAAATAAGCCCAGAATTCTCTATTTTCTGATTCAATATCTAGAACAAAGACTTGAACTGATGATGTGTTCAGGTGAGTTTGTCCGCCAGCAGCAAACTACAGGTGCGGCTGCGTGGGCTCAGAGAGTTTTAGTTTGAGATATTTCAAACAAGTCTGCTCGAGTTGGCCTGTGACACTCACCCAGCAGTGAGGTAACCCTCCAGGTACCCCGCTAGGAAGAAGGTGGTCTCATCCTCCTGTGTCATTCCCCCATGACCCGCGCAGATCTCCAAGACCCCCCATCCAGAGAGGAGCAGGGTGTCATTGAAGTAACCGTAGGCTCCCCCCTCTGTCTCCATCACCCCCTCTTTCAGGATCACACTTTTCTGGGCAACATCCCAGTACACAGTGGCCTCTTGGAGCTCTACCATTGTGTGAGGATTGACAGGGTTAAGGGGTTGAGGTTGAATAACACATATTATGTAACATAATGTCATGACACCAATTGAATGAACTATAAGGAAAACAGGACTTATAAATAAAAATAAATTGTTTTTTATTATTTGGTGACTTGACTTGTTACTGTTAAAGGAATATGACTCTGGGTTCACATTGATTAGTGTAGTTACTTGGACATACAGATAGAATTTAATGTAATATTTGAAGCTAAATCTGATTTCTAGCATGGGTAGGTATATACATACAAGTAAACATGAGCGATTTAGTAAATATAATATGACACAAAATAATTTATATGTTTAAAAAAAATATATAGCCTATATAAATAGAACAGTGCAGAATAGAACAAAGAAAAATATGATATAACACCTAACATTTAGATGACATGTTTGTATGATAACATGAAATGTATCTATTAAAATATAAACACCCAGCTTGTCTTTAACAGTAACCTAAAAGTAAGTTTAATTGTATTATGCTGGATTAAAAATAGGTTTCCCTTAAATTACTCACGGTTAGTTTGCACTGATGCGGCCAAAGTGCTCAGCAGGACGCACAGTTTGATGCTTTGCTTCTCCATGCCAGCTGATATTTTCCTGCGAATCTCTGCCTACTTTAATAAATATATGTCCTTGTTAAGAGTACTTCCAGTGAGGGCGCCGGGGATGGAGTGTGTTTTCAAGACCCGATGAAGCTCCGTTTTCCGGTTGCTGTTTGTTTTAGTTGCTTGAAACATTTTTCGTAACAACGATATGTCTCATAACATTCAGCTTCTCCGTTCCTGAGCAAAAGAATTCACCCCAGATGGGACTCGAACCCACAATCCCTGGCTTAGGAGGCCAGTGCCTTATCCATTAGGCCACTGGGGCGGTATGAAAGAGGGGCGGGGTCAACCTTATTTATATCCGTAACTACCGGTTGTTTATAAGTGGTATGTCTGTAGATATAATATTTGTAAAATTCAAAAGCTCCATTTTTACAAGTTGAGTTTCCGAAACAACATTTTTATTAATTTCTCTGAATATAAAATATATGCACGAATATAAACAGTTGGAAAGGTCGAGTGACGCGATCACCATGGTGATGCCTTTACGTTTCATGGATGGTTCCATTATCTCCTCTACATAGGGGTGTTTACATTAGCCGAATGTGACTTTACGATTAAAATATGCATAAAAGTTCCTAGGTAGAGCATTAAAGCATAGAATTTCATATTAAATACCGTAAACTTGTTGGTGTTGGTAAATCTTTTCCAGCTGCTTTGTATTAAAGCTGTGCAATATTTCACTGTGTTGCCCATTTCAGACTGGACTTTACACGCTTGCGCAGTAGCAAGTATGGTTTTGAGAGAAAAGAATTTCCACCGCTACGTTAGGAATTTAAATAAATAGTCTGTATGGAGGTAAATATATTAGATATATATTTTCAGTGACAAAACAACTACTAACCCGCCTGTGAGGCAGTCGACAGTTTCAATTTAATGTCAGGTATGGGTAGTACTCACAGCTAGCTAGTGTTAGCCACCTAGCATTAGCTTGGTAACGTGCCGTTAGCAACGATAAATACAGTCAACTGACTGTGGCGATGTGATGCTTCCGTCTGTAAAATACTAATGCTACTACTGTGTCCCATCTTTTATACAGGAACTTAAGAAGTCACTAAAGATGCCGCTCTTTGGAAACACATTCAGTCCGAAGAAGATTCCACCTCGCAAGTCTGCATCTCTGTCCAGCCTCCACACGGTGAGTTTAGAGACTTTGTGTTCTTAGGTAACGTCATTGTGCTAAAACCACTGTTTAAATAAAGTGTGCTGATGTAGAAGGTCAAATAAGGCTTATCTCTCATTGACCCTTTAATCTACACTGATCAACCAAGAGGATATACTGATGGGATAAACAAAAGCAAATGTGTTAAACACCTTGTTTTGGGAGGTGTGGATTATGCCAAAGGGACTGCATCTTGACATTGTGTAAGCATTCATTCATTCATTGCATGCAGAATGACCTATTGCATTTGTACCTCCTCATGTCTTAGTTGGATCGCTCAACAAGAGAAATAGAGCTGGGCCTTGAGTATGGACCTCCTGTGATGAACCTTGGAGGTCAGAGTTGGAAATTTGAAGATGGACAGTGGATATCAGGTAATGAGTTAAAAATGCTGATCTAAATCAGTGCAATGGGTGCTTCCACAGTTTACGTGCATAGAATCTCACCATTTCCGTGGTCTCTGAATGGCCAAAACAACATTAATTCCTGTTTTTTCTGTTTTTGGTGAACCAGAATCTGGTGGGAATGGGTCTGGTAGGGAACTGCAGCGGCTTAAGAAAAGAAATGTGCAGCTGGAGGAAGAGAACAACCTCTTGAAACTAAAGATTGAAATTCTCCTGGACATGGTAAGAGCTGAGCAGCTTTCATCATGCCTTAATATTCTCAGTAGCATTAAAGATGGAATATGCAAGTTTCTGCAAGCATGCTACTAATTTATTCTGGCCCCTTCCTCCTCTAACCTTTTTCAGACAGATGCAATGACCTTGGATAAACCTGTGTTTTTCATGTATGAATGGCTCAGGCAATCAGGTTCTATAACAATGCTTGCAACATAGGTTTAACACAAGTCAAACACTGCTTGGATTAATTCTAAAAGTTTGCGTAATACATTTTAATATACACTCAATTTCCAGTCGATGGGTATCAGAAGCAGTTGATATTAGATGTCATTTATCATCCTACAAAATCTGTTAAATGACTGATATTTAATCTTTCCCTCCTAGTTGACAGAGACGACTGTTGAGTACCATCTGATAGAAAAAGAAGTGGAAGATATAAAGACCCAACACCGAAGGAAGAAATGACAAATCTGATCCAGTGCCTTCATCATGGAAAATGTTTATTTGCAGACAGTTTGAAGTTTGCTGATGTAAAAAGAAGTGTTACTTTGTTTTTGTTTTGTTTGCTCATAACTACAGAGATAAAGTAATGAGCCCATTTTTTTTTTTTGCATAATGAGGATTCTTGTGCTGTAGATCTTGGCACTGCTTGTAGTTAAAAGCAGCTGCCTTTCAATCAGATTTAGTGTCTTCTTTTATTTGTCATGTCCTGCATTTGTAACTGTAAATCTGAAACAACTGTGAACATCTTTGTTCAATGCACTACATCTTCTTCTACATCTTTTACATATATATGACGAGTGTTGTCTGACTGTTTCTTCTTATGTTTTTTTGTATTTACTGTATTTTCTATCTAGATTAAAAGTAAAAGCCATTACAGGGAGTGCGCAGTTTTTTCACTCAGTTTTCAGAATATTGCTAAAACCACATATTAGACTGAAAGTTTGTTGTGTCATAATCAGTGACACATTCACAAGAAGACGAGGATAAATCTGAGTTTTTACAGCATATTGTAAACTATTTTCACTCCTTATCCAGCTCCACCTGTGCTGCCTGCTCTTGCTTAAATAATCCTAATAAATTAAAAGTTTATTCTTGACCTTGGGGACAGTAGTTTGACTCTCAAAGGCTACTTGCTGGTTTTTTGCAGAGCTTTTTGGTCAAAATGCTGGTAATGTTTATTACAACATTAGAATTAGATCGTGATAATGTAATGCCTTTACACCAACCT
Organism: Epinephelus moara; assembly: GCF_006386435.1. Lineage (NCBI taxonomy): Eukaryota > Metazoa > Chordata > Actinopteri > Perciformes > Serranidae > Epinephelus > Epinephelus moara. The sequence continues at coordinate 25,553,748 of NC_065518.1, read as the reverse complement.
GCATAGAAGATCTTGGCTCTTTATTCTCTTCTGCATTGCTCATATTTTTATGACACTAATATTCCCCATATCATGATGTAATGATCACATTCTTATCCATTCTGAAAAGTAGTTTGGAATTTCATTGCTCTTGTGAGAGTGCACCTCTCAAAATGGGACTTTTTCTTCAAAGTACAACTGCATATCATGATAATATACTGTATTAAAATTAATAATGGGTTCCTGTCAATGAAAGGTACGGCCTTTCATGAGTAAGTTTGACCCTCTTTATCTAATTGATGGCTGTACATGTAAGTTTAAATGCTCAGTGCAATGATTGGTTGAATGGCCCTAACTGCGCAGGCGCAGACTTTCATCAGTTATTGCAGTGTTTCAACGTTGGTGGTGCCGACAGCGGGCGAGACCAAGTAGTTTCTAGCTTTTTCTTTCAACACTTCAAGCCGTCGCCTTTGCTTTTACAACTATCACAATATTCAGCGATTCAGTAGCGGACTTTATCTGTGTACACTTCGCTTTTAACAATGCCTCGGGGCGGTAAGTATTGACATTAAAGTAAATGCTAATTTCAGCAAGCTAATTCGAGCTAACGAATTGTTAGCTCGCTAAAGTACTATGAATTCCTATGAACTCTCACATGCTTAGCTTTTAGCATGCTAACCGGTTAGCATGGAATATTTGCCGGTGTGAGCGATTCTGGAAAGACACAGCATGTACCATTAGTGATTAATCAATGTCTTAACATGAATACTGGATGATAATTTCAGCATTTAAACGGTTTAACGAGTCTATTTTTGGCCGTTTATCTATAACCGCTAGCACCATGTGCAAAGTAGAGCGCTGTAGCTTACCTAAACATATGTATTAGCATTTACTTTGCTTCTTAGCAGATAGCGACTGTTGCTACCACCAGATATGTGCGCAAATCTTTTGTTTAAGTATTTACTGGATATGTATCTGGCTGTTTTTGCCTTCTTGTCCCGAATACTAGCTCTACATTTGCCTGTGAAAATAGCTGGCCCTCAGTGAACGTCATGTGTGACTCATCTCCTGCCCCACATACTCTCTGTCCTTGTTTTCACTTTGCACCAGCCTGAGATCTTAAATGTAGAACTGTAATTACAGGTTTGAACTGTGTTGTGATGTTATCATCCAGAGATGGTTAGGAACAGGTGTGTCCACATACAGAGAGTATACATACAGACAGACACACCTGTACCACATAATGCCATCTTGATTATACTTCACCGCAAACTGTGACTGATGAAATTATCATAGTGTCTCGTCTAGGCCTTTCAGTATCAACTAAAAAAGTTTTTTTGAGGCTGTTATTAATTCAAGGGCAACATTTTAATGACATTACATCGTACAGTTGTTGAGTGGATGTAGCATAAATGTAAATGTGTCCCTGTACTGGAAATGATTTCGCACGCATTGTAGTTTGCTTGTATAATGACAAACTTCAAAAACGGATGGATGCAGTTGAATTGCCTCTAACAACTATTACATTTGTTTTACAGGGAAGAGGGGCCACAAGGGCAGAGGGAAGCAATTCAGCAACCCTGATGAGATTGACCGACAGATGAGAGCACAGAAAGAGTTGGTGAGTGAAAACCTTTTGTGACAGAAATGGAGTTACTGTCAAACTAGGTCTGGTTTGATTCAATGTGTATGTTAACAGGAAGAAAATCCTGGTGCAGACAAGGAGAGCTCTGCAGATTCTGATGAAGAGAGCAGCAGTGAAGATGAATCTGACGTGAGTGATGTCAGGGGTTTAATGTTGACTTGGGAGTGAAACTACTCAATCTAGAACTTGGTGGGGTTGAAGGACTGACACTACACCTAATAATTAGCGTTTAAGTCTTGCCTTGCTAAAATGCACGTAGCTGAAAATCCATTGTCATTGCTGTCTGTATTCTTATGTAACATTGAATACTTTTGGCATTGGTGGGAATTAAAAAATGCACATGAAAAATAAAATGGATCTGAAAGTGTGTTTTGAAAAGTTCACTACCCTCTGCCATTATTTCCCAGCTCTGCAGGGGTGGTTTCCTGTCTCACTTGTGTTTTATAAAGGTGTCCCTTTTTGTACACAGTCCAGGAAGAGGAGTGGAGTGGAGGGGCTTATAGAGATCGAGAATCCCAACCGTGTGTCTCAGAAGAGCAAGAAGGTGGCTGAGGTAGACGTTGATGCTCCCAGAGAGCTGTCTCGGAGGGAGAGGTAGGTGTCACACAGTTACTTAGGAAAGGAATATTTGTATTTGTGTTGTTGTATTTTTGAGGTTCTTAAATCAAATCATTTGCCCTGGCACCAGGCTTTTTATTTTGTTAACTTGATCTTATGCATATGCCACCCTGTTCTCTCTGCCAGAGAGGAGATCGAGAAGCAGAAATCAAAGGAACGCTACATGAAGCTCCATTATGAGGGGAAGACTGAGCAGGCCAGGGCCGACCTGGCCAGACTGGCCATCATCAAGAAACAGAGGGAGGACGCTGCCAAGAAGAGAGATGAACTCAGGAAAGGTGAGAGGTTGCAATGATTTTTGCACCAAACAGTTCTGTAAAGTTAAAACTTTTTGTCCTCGGGGTGGAAATTGTAAATCACTTCACGGATTTGAGTATTTATTTCAGTTTTGTTTAAACAGCTGTAGACACATCATCAGTCACGTCTGACTGCCTCTGATTGTCTTAAATTCAGTAGCAAGTTTACTCTGTTGCTGTTTCGAACATTTCCATTTAGGTGGAAGGTGGACACTGCATACAATGTTTCTGCAAGTTGTTAATAAAGTTGGTAAATCATTGCTAATAAATATTACCTCTATCTCAGTTGCGAGATATCCAAAATACTGGAACGCATTTTTATTCTTCCTCACATTTTCTGAATTCATAAATATTCTGGGGGCTGTATGGGAAGCTTTTGTGAGATGTATATGGCAGGCCACTAGTTTACGATCACTGATCTACATCAACAGAGTTATGTTTGATTTTGTGGCTTTCAAGGTGCTCTGATGCTGTTTTCACACTACACATGACACAGCAACAGCATGACCAGTTATATTGTTGCAGAGCTACTGTTGAAGTGTTAGCACCAGCCAAATGCTGGTAAAATATGCAAGTTGCTACTAGATTTACTTCATCCACCAGCCAAACAAAGATAATCTGTTGAGTGGCTGATTCCACCAGCCACAGTGGCAGGTGGACAAAAAGTTAATTTCCAACCCTGGTTATGCTGTCACAGGCTTGTGTGTGCCTGCTACTTGCAACAAAGCACCTTGACTGAACATCCTTTAAAGTTTGTATTAGGTGAAAACAAGATCTATGCTTTTGTTTAGTGTTTGAGCCACATTTTAACAACACCTTTCACCTCCCCATTGCATCCCTGTGTGCACCGCAATACACAGACAGCTAGTGTAGCGTCCGCTAAGTAACCTAAATGATACAGTAGGCTACCACAGCTACAAACTAAAACATATGATTGGTTGATGCCTCACCATGTCGTTAGAGTGCTGAAAAAAGTTGAGGCCGGCTTAACTTTTATTTGTAGTGCGTCATGCTTGATAATTGTGCCCTATTGTGTATATATGTCTCTTTGTTTTTACTTATGTTATCTTTATATTTATAAGCCTGGGCAACTGGAGGACTGCTCCAATAGAATTTCCTTATTTGTGCAATGACAATAAAGATTATTCTATTCTATGCCCATCAGCAGCATCAAGTGTCGGATGTCAGTTGTAGCTTCGTGTCTCCAGCTTCCACTGAAAAAGACTCTAAAGGTGCAGACACACCAAACCGACATCAAAGAACTAGCGGCGACAAAAGCCAACTGTTGCGTCATCTACGTCGCCTCACGTCACCCTGTGTCAGTTGCATTTGAACACACTACACGGACTACATCCGACAGCCAAGTAGCACGTACATTCTGCGCCTGCGTGAGAGAGAGCAGAGTGGTACATCCTGACAGCCAAAGTGTTACCTATCTGTGCAGCCGAGCACCGCAGCACCTCCACGGACTATTACTTTCAGACGGTCCCGATGTTTCCTCTGCAGGCTCCAATTCACTCAGCTGCCCAATAAACCCGCTGCTTCTTCCCACTTTAACCTGAATAACCCAACCAGGGCTCGGTGCTCCGGTTGGATCCAAACAGAGAGCCGGGGCTAGCTCAGACTAGCGGAGGCTAACTGGCTGTGCATTCCTCCGGTCATGCTGCGGCTAACGCTCCGCTAGCCTCCCAGCTAGCTCCGGTTTGTTATTCAGGTTAAAGTGGGAAGAAGCTGCTGGTCTGTGGGCAGCTGAGTGAAGTGGAGCCTGAGGAGGAAGCACCGGTTAGCCCCAGTTTCACTACAGGCAGATTCACTCGCTACAGGGGCGAGGAAATAAAACCTGAACAGCCAATCAGAGTGATCTCTCTCACCGACTAGCTCCGCCGCCGATTCAACATGCTCAATCGGCCAAAAAGCCGCCGACACCGAAGGGCAGACGGTGCAGGACACACTGCAAAAACTAGGCCGACAGACGCTCACCGACGGCCCGACTTTGGTCAACGGCCGACCATCGGCTTGGTGTGTCAGGGCCTTTAACCTGTTGCTGTGTTGCTTGTAGTGTGAACACAACATTAGGCCCCTATCAGACAGAGTGCGTTATGCAGGTTTCTGAATGCGAGGTGCACCACACTGCCTTTTTGTTGAAGGCTGCCCTGATTAGCTGGAGCGTGTTTTGCAACTGGTTGCATCTTCCTTTTTTGCTCTGTATGATCATGGGTTTTAATGAGCAAGTTACCTACTGTTAAACATGCTGCTCTCAGTCACCAGTGAGCTCCAGTGCAGAAAGCTACTGATTGTGATGTCATGATTTTTTTTTTCTCAGTTAAGCTTGAGGATTTTTTGTGAAAGATTTGTTCATACATGTACTGGTTACTTACTGTGTACACACGGTGTCCTGACACATAAGGCCATGAAATGCAAATGTGTTTTAGTCAGGAGGAGGAGGTGGGAACTTCCAGCAAATGTCCTGGCGTCACACAAGATTTGTTACTTTATTGGGTTGTTCGAGCAGGCCCTCCTCGTAACTATCATCTTTTTCTTTTGAGCTTTACATAATTCTCTTTGTTGCCTCTTTTTTTTTTTTATTTCAGAAAAAGAAGCTGAAGAAGCCAAAGCAAAGCGCTAGTCCACTACCTGAAAGCTTCAACATGCACTTGTCTCAGAGGGATGGAGAGAGATGGAGATCTGGAGGAGGAGGAGGAGGAGAGCGGGGAGGGGGACCAGTACGAGTGGCATCAGATCAGGGGCGCTCCTGAACTCCTGTCCCTCATTTCAAATCAGAGAGGCGTGGGTCTTCCATAACAGTTTGGTCAGGACGGGGCAAAACGGGTGGATCAAAGCGAGACGAAGAGGAATGCAACATTTGGGATGCCTCTAGTTTTCTTCCTCCAGAGGAGACAATCGCAGGTTTTCCAAGTGCTTCACTGCCTCTTTGCTCTTCCCCCACCCAGCAGGGTTTTAATTCTGAAGCTGCTGAAGTTATTTTCATTCCTTTTGATTTATACATTTTTACAAGGTTACCTAATACGAGTTTACTTAATGACTGGACAGGTGTTACAGTGAACATGCATGGGGATATTTTTGGTGCTTTACCTTTTTTTTCTCCCATCTCGCCTGTTTTGTAATACGGCAGCTGCAGATGGAGAAAAAGAACACTATTCAGAGGATAAACTGATATATAGGAATTATACAATGTAGTTTAGAATTTGTGGATATGTTGCACAAGGCATTGGTATAATTTTCTAAAGATTTCCCCCTTCATTTAGACACAAATAATCTTTCTCCACCAGCTTCTTTTTGTCCCAGAGTCGCCATGTTTTGATCCCCTTTGTTTCAGTTGGCAAGTTACAGTTGGAAGAATTGGCAGTCCTGCTTCCGCAACATGTATTCAAAGTAGAAAATATTTAGTTTCCTTTGCTTTTTCATGGATCTTTCCCTCCAAATTTTCGCTTTGCTCACTAGAATCATCTTATTGCTGTCAGTTCAAAAGTGTTTCAGAATGTGTTTTGTAATCCTTTGTTCAAAGCACCTGGAATATTACTTGAATTGCCTACAAGAAGCGTTTTTAAGTTGTCATCAGTGCTGGAAAGCATCGTCTCGAAGTTCCTCAGTAACCGTGGCCTTGCCCTGTTTCTGATGGGGTCCTCTGTGGTTCTGTTGGAGGGATTGTGTCTTTTGTTGCCTTTACACAGTTTACACAAGACCAGTTCACTGTCTTACTCCTGTAATTGAAGTCCTACAAAGAACCTACACTGAGTTAGTTTATTAGGTACATGAAGAATTCAGTGCAGTCCTTTACATCAGCACTAGTACCAAAATTACCAGCGACCACTCAGCTCTCTGACATTTTAAACCAGAACACAAAATTCTAAACTCCACAAGGAGAGGATTTACTGCAGGGCATTTGTATTGTGTGGACTGCACAGGTGTACATGATAAACCGCTAACTCAGTGTGTGGGGGATTTGCCTTGATCAGGACACCAGTATTCCCTATAACATGGAAATAGCTTAAAAAACAAACTGTTGAGATGAGAAGTGTAAGAAATGTAGCCACAATCCAGTTCCAGTTTTCCAACCTGTATTTGAAGTCATTTTTAAAGAATAAATTCAACAATAGATAAATGACTATTTTGTGTTTTGTATTCAAATTTGTAAATGTTTATCATGTACTTGTCAAAGCAGCTGAAAGTTGTAGTTCTTCGTGATTAATTCTGTGAAGTGTCTTTTACCTGCAAATTGTTTTGACTCTGAAAGTGACGTCAGTAGACACAAGTGTATTAAATACTGAATGTCGCAGAATTTAAGTCAGATCCAGAAGCAATTCAAGAAAGACTTAAATGACACAATGTCAAAGTTTACATGCACAAAATATTCCTTTATTCTGGAAAAGACAGTTTTCCTACTAAAGTGTTTAAATAGCTAATGAAAATGAATATTCCATTAATATTCCTGTCTGCATGCAGCCGTGTATACACCCATTAACGTGCCCTGACATTATCTATCACATCAATATATTGAAAGGTGGAACAGCTGGAGCTGCTTGTGCCGTTTTGTGCATCAAAACAGGATTTTTCCGGAGTTTTCCACGAGTGGCGGCCTTGTCCTCCTTTCCTTCCTTCAATCACCTTCTTGAAAGTTTAGCGTTGTGATATTTGCACCAAAAACATGTTGATACTCAAGTCTTTCATAATGTTAATAAGTAGATGTGTTTTTCATTTGACCAAATATGCGTGCTTTTCTTTTGGGCATGCATCTCTACTCCAGCCTTGGAAACCCAAACTGTCAGCTTGTTTTGTACAGCGTATCCATGACAACGCACAGAGCTGACTGTAAACAGGCAAGAGGCCATGTGTCACAAAGTATGGTACAAACCCCGGCTGAGACGCATAATCTAATGTGCTGTATATGTGTCCAAATAATGCTCCTAAAACCTGCATAACACATCCATATCCCGCATCTCAATTGGGAAATGCTACATTTGTAAAAAGATTTAAATCAGAAAGATCACATAGACTATACTGTTACTCAGTTCAAATTCAGAATATTGTCATATTCTAAATAATAGTGGAATAGTATTGTGCATGTAGTCGGTGATGTCAGACATGTTGTTCTTGCTCTGTGCATTTTGCCACTGTCACCACTAGACTGCAGCATCTGACAGTCACCAGGGTTACACCCTCCACCTGTGTGCAGCTCTTGATGCCTTGGTGACCGCCAGCATCTGAAGAGGATGCCATTTCACCACAATCCAAAGACAGCAACAGAAGCGCTCATGGTGATTTACCACATATATCTGCAGAGCCGTGACTCAGGCTGCACTGTTCACTAAAATGTTTAGGGTTGGGACTGAAGGGACGTCACTGAGGTTGTCAGGTGAGCTCGTCTAATCACAAGTTCAACAGGGGTTTCTGTAAAAATGTAACTGTACACTGATGGAGAATTAAAGTATTCAATATGTATAGGTACAAAACATATGTAATAAATAATCATGAGCAAATACTGACAAATTACAGAACATAGTTGTATTACAAGTTAGGCCAAACATAGAAAGGATGTGATATATCAAAGTTTTTAAAGCTTACAGTGGGCAAAAAAATCTTTTTTTTTTTTTTTTTTAGTACAACTTAAAAACTTTTAGTTACTTGTGTGTGTGTGTGTGTGTGTTTTATTTATTTATTTATTTTATTATTGTGTTCACAAAGTAGTGACCTCAGCTGTTTTTTTTTGTTTTTTTAAGTAGTTCGAAAAATAAGAAAAAAAGTGGTTCTATATGTATTTGTAACAGGAAGTGTAAGTAATTGTTACCAAACCTATAATTTAAAAATTAACTTTATGTTAAAAACTAAAAGCAATAGCAGTTAATACCAATAAGAAGGCTTGAGAAGAGCCACATTTAAATAAAAAATCATTTAAAAACTGACTGAAAAACAGATCCTGCTTCAGGCAGCAGCATTGATAGTTTCCTCTTTTGGCCTTCTCACATCCTTTTAACTCATTAACACATACTGTTAGCATTTACAGAAGTACCTACTAATCGCAGCCTGTCAGACATGCAATATGAAGAGTGTGAAAATACTTCTAATGAGATTTAAATCTGCAAATGTGCTCTTACAATTCAGATATATTACATACAGATTTACCCTCTCAGACAGTTCTTAGAAATGGTACTTTTCTGTTTGGAAAGCTGACTTGAACAAATGTTCTTCCATTTTAGCTCTAATGTCAGGGTGAACACCAAATCTCTCATTACCTTCTGTGAGTTTGTGCTGGTGGAGTGTGTGTTTTAGTTAACTGAAATCATAGTGTGACAGCCAAACCTGAAAAAAAAAACTCTCTCTTCCCCCCTCACAGCTGACACTTCATCTATGCAACTTCCTCATTCACTGCCTTGTGTTCAGTGTGACTTAAGCGCACAGTCCTGAAACAAGAACGAAAACTGACGGCCAAAACACGCACACACAACACACACAAAGACAGAGGCAGAGGCAACCAGTGTGTGCCGTCCTTCTCTAATGCAGTGACACAGCCGGACGTCTTCAGAGCAGGATATCTCGTGGTGCTGAGCAGGACTAAGAAAGGTCAGGGAGTAAAACTGGTCTGACTCCACTGCCAGCATGCTCCGGCAGTCTCTGAGCATCCTGAAGCAGCTGGGCTCTGCGGGAAAGTAAGTGCTTTAATCTGATATATCTCTCCTTGTTGTTGCATTGAGACTGCGAGCTGCACATCAAGGCTCTCACACTCACATGTACACTGAACTCAAGGGTTTTTCAAGATGTGTAAACCAAGAAGTGGCATGTTTTGGTGTGGGTTAGGATTTTGGTCTGATGACATACACACACCACGTTAAGAAATCACAGTTTGTAACTTCATCTAACTTCTGAACATAGAAAGAACACAATCTTCCTCTTATAATGAAAAGTTTATACACAAGCAATGAAATGCAGCCTTGTTTAAAGCAGTGCACATGTTGTTACTACACATTACTTAGTCTGGTCAGCCTATGGTGGCCTGTGTGGTCAAACTTTGGATAGATAGTTCTGTAAAACCGACATCTGCCTTCACGACTTTGCTCTACTTGTGCAACGCTGTTTTATCAGTGACCCTCTTCCCCTAACTGTGACTTGCCTGGTGCGGCTGATTTTGTTACGTCTCACTTTTAAGCTGCCCCCGTAAATCTAAATCTCCTTTGGATTCTGGGTGTTAATTAATTAAGATTAATTCAAGGATGTAGGTTTTGTTTTGAAACCAGAGGTTTAGGAAAAATTTAAGCATCAAATGATTAATTTCCTGCATTCTGGTGATTTTAATGCAGCAGTTTGTGCCTTTTATGCGTCAGTTTATCGTGTAAATGTCTAATTTTGCCAAAAAAGGAGTCCTCTGCACCTATGGATGGATCATTTTAATTGTAGAGCTCATTTTTCCCCTTAAATTGAGACACTTTTGGGCCTTTCGCAAAGCCTGTGGGAATTCTAGTGCACCATTACCTCTGGAGAAGTTTTCATTTCAGCGTGTTATTCAACTTTGAGGAAATGTTAAGTTTCTGTTTCCATCTTCTCAATCTGACTGTTGCAAACACTGTGTTGAAAAGTGTGTAAAGTTGGAATGACACAGTCGCTGGTTCCTCTTGAAAGCGAAGCATGCTGTTTGGGTTTTGAGGGAAACCTCAGGCTCTTCGGGGCGGGAAAGCCATGAGGACAAAGTCACTCGAGTTTGCAACGAATTATGAAGGCAGTGGTTATCTACCAAAAGGGGGGTGATGTTTGTGGCATCTCTCTGAGAGGAAACAAAACTTTGACACATGAAACATGATTTATTGCAGTTGTATTTTGTATTAATATGTCAGTAATTTGATAATAAACACCATGAAGGAACACTTCACCCACAAAATGACCATTTGTATATCAGTTTCTCATGTTGTGTTACCTTCAATTTGTGCAGAAAGCATTGTTTGTGGACAGTGGACATATTGATTTATTGATTGACCTGGGACTGCATGTAAGTCTTATTTATCCAGTTGTATGCTCAGTACTTCCCAAACAAAGACAAAAAAATGTAGTATTGTAGTCTGGCTTTGAAGAGAGCATAGATAAGTTTCACTTTAAGCTCATTTTTTGAAAGGTTGTGGTTTCCTACTGAGGCTTTTAAGTTAAAAATACATGTGTTTAGAAAGTACTGAACATACGACTCGATAAATGAGGCTTGGATTAAACTGTAGAAGTTGTGTAAAACAGATGTTTTGATGTAGTTTTGTTGTTAAAAAATGCACTCCCTAATCATTTAATAAATCAGTTCGTTTGCCATGTTCCTGGAGTCATGCGAGAAAAATATTTCCTTCACAAATTCAACGTAACATGGCATGACTAATTGATGTACAAAATTTGTGGGAGAAGTATTTATTGTCATTGTCGAACAGGTTGAATTCCTCTCATCTAGAGGGTTTGTGCCTGTGCGTGACAGCGTCTGATAACCATACACTTCCACCCTGTCTGATTTTCTTGTCACACAGTTGCATGCAGCAGGGGTATAGGAGTGTGCTTGCATGCAGGCCATGTTGCCTCTACCTGTGGCGTACTCTGGTTTAATAATAAACCTACGCAGCGTGCATCTGCAGCAGAGCAACATGGGCTTCACCTACCACAGCAGCACTTCACCCAGTTCTCAGTTTGCACTTACAGCACCATGGCCTTTGATGAGATGAACACATACGTACAAAAATAACACATGCACACACTCAGATGTACACGTACTGTACATTATGTATGAAAAGAGCTGTTTTTATGTCAAAGTGTAACAATCAGGTCTTTATGTCACTGTGGGGAGTAACCTCCCTTATATCAGCATACACACCTCCACACACACTTCTACTTTCTTAACAGAGCGTACAACACATCTGCTCTGATGTAATTCTACTCTTTGTGGAATGAGTTGCTTTCAAAAGGAAAAGCTGAAATGAGAGTCAGAGATTTAAAAAAAAAAGGAACTGGCATGTGGTTCAAACACTACGGGGAATTCTCCACTTTGTGTTTTGAAACGTCAGGTGTTCACTGGAGGAAATAAGAAGCTGCACCGTGAAGGTGCTTGAAGCTCATCTGCCCTCTTTGCGAACTGGGCTGGGCTTCCTTTTGGTGTGACACCCAAACCTGAAGTTGTCAAAGCTGTGGAGCTGTTCTTCTCCCTCCCTCCCTCCTTTTTTTACACTGCCACGTGTTGTGGCAGAGATGGTGTGTCAGCGCCTCCTTCCTCTCATAGAGCTGGTACTGAACTAAACCACGAAAGAAGCCCTCACAGATAAAGTGTACTCAAATCTTAAAATGCAAAGCTTCTACAATAGTTTATATTTAATGATCATCTGATTAAGGACATCAGTGCAGTCGACTTGTGTTGTAAAATCCTGTATTTCAGACTGTCCCACTAGCACATGAATGCAACACAGTAATTAGATTGTGTCATTGTTGTCATTGTTATGCAGAATATAACATGGTCATACTTGGTATTAAAGGTACAGTTCACCCCTGAATCAAAAATACATATTCTTCCTCTTAGCTGTAGTGCTATTTATCAATCTAGATTGTTTTGGTGTGAGTTGCTGAGTGTTGGAGATATCGGCTGTAGAGATGTCAGCCTTCTCTCCATTATAATGGAACTAGATGGCACTCGGCTTGCGGTGCTCAAAGCGCCAAAATGTGGTACCAAATTTTGGCCTGGCCCATGGATTAAAGCAATGAAGGCCAAGGCTGTGGTGTTAAACCAGTTAGATTAATCAAAAACAAAGAAAATTAAACAATGAAAGTCCAAACATGTCATGTAGGACTGTGGCACAAAGAGCATAAAAAAATAACTTCAGCTACTGCAGCAGCCAAAAAATGTGAAGGCGTGAAAACATGTTGAAGCAACACTCACAGAAACAAAGCCTCGTAGAAACAAAGCAGCAGTTTCACCACCGAGAGAAGGCCGGGAATATGAAACAAACCGCCCACTGTGATGCACAGACACTGTGATGCATAAACATGCCAGTGAGCAGAGATGCAACCTCTAGGCCAAAAGGCAAATGACAGCTACCAGACCACAGCTCACCTACTCTACAAACAATTGAATCTGTCTGCCAGAAGACAAGCCAGCCCCGCTTTCAGTTACTGCGAAACCCAATCAGGAGGGGACTCAGCGTCAGCCACGCCAAACCACACCACCAACACTAAAATCAGGTTGGACATACACATCTGAGCAGCCATCACTACTCTAGATATGGTGCACTGCGAGTCACTGAATGCAGCCCTGTGACAATTAAAGGGCAGAAAATGGGCCCGCCATCTAACGAATCACGAGCAGCACCACTGATGGCAGTCACTCAGCTGGCACACACAGCTGTCAATCATAATGTCAGACCCCCCCTTTTTATAGCATCAAATAACAAATTAAAACCATCAGAAGAAGCAACAGAAACAAACAACAGAAACCATCTTTGAGGAAAAGGTATCTGATCGTACTTTGAGGTTTTAGTTTTGCCCATGTCCCTTAAGATAACATGGAGGGGGCGGGGTTTATGACCTATACTGCAACCAGCCTCCGGCATACAATCAAGATGTTTTTGCTTCACTTTGAGGTGCTGTCATGTCAACCATCTTTATGATACAGTCTATGGTGTAGATAGAAACAGTGCACAAAAATAGCAGATTAAACAAATAGTTGGGATTGTCAAATATGTGTATATGCTTTCTTGCTAAATATTAAATCTGTTATGGATTATTTTTGTTTTTTGACATCAGGGTTGTTAACCTGTATATTCACTAACCAATACAACACGCATGTCTGCAGGTCACAAGATGCCACTGAACTTCTACACGAGGACCTGGTCATGGTGAGACAAAGACAAGATTCTGTTTCATCCTTACAGCTTATAAATCTGCTATTAAGACTTAATATAGTTTTTATTATATGATGACTTTATAGCTTAAGCTGTATTTTATTACAATGTAATTCAACCTAAACAGTCGTGATTATGGGAAATTTATATCACACATCACATAACATATCACTGATTTTTTCACAAGCACCACACCATCTGTTTTCCGTTTGTATGATAGCTTTTAGGCTTATTATGGAAAATGTTTTTTGCATTCTAAAACATATCAACGTACGTAAAAACACATGAAACATACAGACCTAATCACCACAACATGGACAAAGTTATATGAAACCTCAGGCACTAAGATTTTCTGGTTAACAGATCAAAGCGTTACTGTATGTGTGTGTCTGACCGAATGAAGGTTGAGCAGCGGGTGGAACCGGCCAAGAAGGCCGCCCAGGTCCTTCACAAGAAGCTGCACGGCTGCATGCAGAGTCAGACGGGACTGGAGGCTGAAAAACGAATGGTACTGAAACCACAGCATCCATGTGGCCATGTCTGAAAATCATTTGACTGGTCACTAAGAGGTGTTACATCTGCTTCTGTGTCCTCAGAAAAAGCTCCCTCTGATGCTGCTGTCCATCAGCATGGCAGAGAGCCTCAAAGACTTTGACGCAGAGTCCTCTATCAGGTGACACCCATCACTCCCTCCATGCTCTTGACCTGAACTGTTGACTGATTAGATGTTGACTGCTGTCATGTGAAAACCTTATGACTTTAGTGCAGTGGTTTTCAGTTCTGGATGGAAAGGAAAGAGGATCCTACACATTGTCTGCAGCTTGTGACTAGAACTCTATTCAGTTATTTATAGTTTTGAGGCTCTGATAACCCAGCTAGGTGAGTTACATGTCACTTGATGGTGATTTTGTGTTTTAGTCCCGAGGAAGATCCATGTCAGATCAGATTGTTTAGTTCTTGTTGCCAGTGTTGCCATATAGTGAAATACATTTATTTAAGCGTTGTAGTCAAGCACAAATTAGAGGTTTATGGCACTTCCTTCTTCTACTCCACTACAATTCAGACGGAAATAACAACTATTTTTCAGATTTAGTTACGAGTTACTCTGCTTGTTGAAGCCTCTCCAGACTGCAAGATCCTCTTTACAACTTGTTTATTTTTCCAGATGTGCATGTGTTTTAGTTCTGACATCCATTTAAAAAAAATATGGAAACAGCAAGACAGGAGTTGACCATAAACTGTGTGTGTGTGTGTGTGTGCGTGGCAGGAGGGTGCTGGAGATGTGCTGTTTCATGGAGAAGATGCTGGCCAGCATGCTGGCAGACTTTGAGATGAAAGTGGAGAAGGAAGTTCTGGAGCCGCTCAACAAGCTCAGCGAGGTGAGAATGGCTGCGTACTGCATGTTATCAGACAGAAACTAATGTAATACTTCTGATTACAGCGCTTCATATGCGCCAGCCTATGTGTATATGCAGGGGTGACCACAGCTGCACTACATCTATAAATAAGTAGGTTAATTTTAAGATCCAGTATGATTGAAGTATAATAAAGCGGAAAGAGAAAGCCAGTAACAAGCTAATATCTTTCTTTCATTTTTATCAGATCTTCCATCTTTGTCCTTTTAATCTTCATTTTTCAATATTTTTTATGCACATGTGTAAATGTCTAGTTGTTAATAACAAAACTGAATAAAAATCTAATTTATATTGAATGGCTTGAACCCCAATATTTTAACTTTTTTTTTATTTTCCCTCCTAGGATGATTTACCGGAGATTCTCAAGAACAAGAAGCAGTTTGCAAAGCTCACTACAGACTGGATCAACGCAAAAACTAGGTGAGTTACACAGCTTCAGTCACGGTTACATGTATTACAGTTTATCCAAGTAGCTTATACACATTTTACTAATTTCTGTGTGTGTGTGTGTGTGTGTGTGTGTGTGTGTGTGTGTGGTCAGGAGCCAAGCCAGCACTGGCCCCCAGGCGAGGCAGGATGGGCTCAAGGAGGAAGTGGAAGAAGCTTGGAGGAAGCTGGAGAGCATCAAGGTAACATTGTTTTCTCTTACAACCATCTGGGCTGCAGTATGCATCTCTGACACCTCTGTGGAATCAGTATGGTAGCCTCGACCTCTGACCTCTCTGTTTCTCTGTCTCTGTAGGACCAGTACTCTGCAGATCTGTATCACTTTGCAACTAAAGAAGATGACTACGCTAACTACTTCATCCGTGTGAGTTGGAGTTGTGACGGCTTTTTGTCTTCTAAACGTGCAAACAAATTAAAATGTAAAAACGGACCTCCCTTGTTTCTGCGTCTATAGCTTCTCGAGCTGCAGGCAGATTATCACAAAATTTCGCACGAGTTCCTGAACAAGAACATCAGCGAGCTCAAAGAGAATCACAGCCAAAAAGGTAAAAGTTCATCTGCTCCATGTTATTTGCTGCACTGTCGTTGCGATATTTCTACGTGCGTTCTTATTTCCTCTGTGTGCTTATCTGATTGCGCAGGGCAACCGCTGAGCCTCCCTAATCAGAAGGTCTATGGGGAGCCTCTGATCTCTCATCTGTCTCAAAGCAACAGAGAAATCGCGGCACCCATCCAGGAGTGTATTCACATGCTACTGAGAACAGGAATGACTGAGGAGGTAGGACTGATGGGATGAGACTCCAGGGCTTACAATCCTGAAACTCAGATTGATAAGCATGTAAATTCTGCCTTTAGCTTTTAGTTTTATTCTTCACCAAGTTATGCACCTGTGCACCATCCTAGCAGGCAGCTTTTGTTTTATTTTGGTTTATTTTGACTCTTCTCATTCTCTAATACTGCTTGTTAACGTTGATGACTTATCATGATAACAGCATAGATCCACATGACTTGGCATCCCAAGGCTGGATTACAGACCCTGATTCACTACCTCAACCTACGTAGCCTACCGAGATATTGTGAACTATCTCATTTTTGGGCTGTGTGTAAACTTTGATAATAGAAGTAACAGAGGGCGTACTTCAAAAAAAGCGCCCCCGTCCCATGCAGCGGGACGTACCATCACATTTTCTATTTCTTGTGTGAGTGCCATTTTAAGAAGCCAGCACTGACGGCTGCACAGGAAAAGTGCACACATATTACAAAATATCTTTCCCATCTTATTTCCATATGAAACTGCTGAGTTATCCACTGCAATCATTAACTTTAGCTCACAGCAATGGCACTGATGACAGAAAGGAATTCCTGTGACATTTGCGAGGTGCCACTAGTTGTCACGCAACCAGTGGCTTTCTACAAGTTGTCGGCCCGGCCCTGACAGACACTTGTTAGCTTGACGCAGTAGCCGAGTAGTGTATTAAGTGTAAGCCAGGGGGTAGCTTTCATTTTGCATTGGAGGAGACACATATGAAACAGGGGTTTTGGGGGTCCAAAGCCAGAAAAATTTTCGCATCTAACACACCTGCATTCTGGTTAATTTTAATGCACAAATTTGTGCCTTTACTGCATCAATTTATGGTGTAAATGTCTTTAATTTTGTAAAATGGAAGTCCTCTGCTACTTTCAATTTTTTAATGGGAGAACAAATGCACATTCTCATTCCTTAATCTACACCTATGAGTGAATATATTAAAATGGACCACAGATAATTAAAACCAATGCATGCATTTCATGCCACCCTCAGGGGCCATGCAAAATGAGTTTGAGGGCAGCCATTAGCCCACATGCTACACTTCCTGTTCTACAGCCATGTAGCTCTGTGAGGCTGCAATGACACAGTGGTGCTTTGAACTAAATGCTAACATCAGCATGCCAGCATGCTAACATGCTAATGTGAAGCAGGTCTAATGGTGACCATGTTCTCCACATGTTCTCTATCTTAGATTAGTGTGTTAGCACGCTAACAATGGTAATAAAAAAAGTAGCATTAGGCACAAAGCACCATAACTGAAGCTGAATGTCTGAAATTTTGTGATAAACCTGTACAGCTGTTCAATTGTTGAGACTTTTGAGTTTGGACCAAAGTGATGGACTGACTAACCAGCATGGCTAAAAGAGTCAAAATCTCTTCAGAGTTTGGCTCCAAGCTACTGTAGGTGCTTGAGAAATGCAGGAGGAAATACAGAGTCTTTATATAAGCTTAAAAGCACTAGAAATTGTTAGTTAATTTGTCTTGAGTCATTTCAGTGGGAGGAATGGCACGTATCTCCTCCAGGAATATGGAGGATGTGCAGATGTTAAGTCAAAATAAATTGTATATTTTTGGGTGCTGGTGGGCTGCACATAAGTGTTTTTGTCAGGTAACTGCTCTCATTTCAACACTCTTTTTCTCCATCTTTTTCTCATTCCTCTTCCTCTTCGTCCCTCAGGGTCTGTTTCGTCTGGCAGCAGCAGCCTCAGTGGTGAAGAGGCTGAAGACTTGTTTGGATCAAGAAGCAGTCGACCACAGCGAGTTCAGCATGGACCCTCATGCTGTGGCTGGTAAGCATGTGTCCACTTGTTTTTCCTTAGATTTCCTCTTAGTTTGAGCTTGAGTTTCTGTTGTGGGGACTCTTCCTCGTTTGCTAAGCCAATGTGACTTATGCGGCTCATTCTGACTGCCCAGTTCCTCTTCTGTTTACTCCAAATACAGCCGCTGTTGCAGCTTCCAGTAATGTAAAATACTTAATTTCCTGTTTGCTGGAGAATTTTTAGAACAGCAACAGGAAGGCTTTCATAACTTAAGTAGAGCATGAGTCACTAGTTTTACCAAACAGTGAGCGAAAACAGCCAATATCATGACTATTGTAATACTATGTATTTATCTGTTTATGTCATGGGTCATATATTATTATTATACATCTGACAACACAAAAAGGGGCAGTAGTTAACATATTACCTTAGCTTATATGCAATGATGTGATGATTTATCTCTAAATGTATTGTGACAGGAGCTCTCAAGTGTTACCTGCGAGAACTCCCCGAACCTCTAATGACCTTTGAACTCTACAATGACTGGTTTAAAGCAGCAGGGTGTGTATAATATCTACAATACATATTTCTTATTTCTACTCCGGTATCATGTCTGTTTCTTGAGTTCGATGTCTTTCTTCACAGGGAGAAAGACCTGAATGAGAAGCTGGAGCAGTTCAAAGTGCTACTGAAGAAATTACCGCCTGAAAACTACAACAACCTCAGGTCTGCACTCTTTGTGTACATTTGTTTTTAGAATCACATCATCAAATGTTGCTGCTACTAGATACACATATCTGAAAAAGAAAGCATTTCAGGGGCAAAGGACATCCTCATATTCAACTCAAATGGACAACATTTTTAGCCACACTAGTGATGTAGCTTTATAGATAGCAATGTTGCTCTGTCAGTTGGTCAACCTTTTCCTCCAGACTAAAATATCTCAACAATATTGTGGCTACTCACATTGATGGTTCTCAGGGAATGAGGCCAACTGACTTTAGTGATCCCCTGACTTCTCTTGTAACGCCACCACGAGGCTAACGTTTGTGATTTTTAGTGAACTTCCTGTTTAGCGCTACTGTAATTAGCAAATATTAGCATGCCAACACACAAACTAAGCCAGTTAAAGTGGTAAACATTATACCTGCCTATCATTAGCATGTTATGAACTGCCCTTCTGGGCTGAATAAAGTTCTTTCTATTTCTATTTTCTATGTTAGCATTGTCATATGAGCACGTTAGCATGTTGACATTAGCATTTAGCTAGTTTGGTTTATCCAAAGGGTTTTAAAAGGGGTTAAAACCTTTAATTATTACATTGAGATATCTCAGCTCTCATTGGTGTCGGAATGTAACAAGTACATTTACGCACTATACTTAAGTACTAATTTGAGGTAGGCCTACTTATGCTTTACTCAAGTATTTTCTTTTCATGCTACTTTCAATTTCTACTCCACTACATTTCAGAGGGAAATGTTGTACTTTATACTCCATTATATTTATCGAACAGCTTTGGTTACTAGTTACTTTACAAATTCAGATTTTTGCATACAAAATATACGCAAAGCCTGTAAAACATAACATTTTATTTTATTAAACCACCCAACAAAGTAGGCTACAGCTGCAGTGATTAGTTGATTAACCAAGTAGTCTATTGACAAAAAATTGATTGGCAACTATTTTGAAAATTGTTTGCCATTTTTTGTGCAAAGCATTTCAGGGTTCCGGGTTCACAAATGTGATGAAATGCTGCTTTATCTTTTAATTGTTTAAACCTGTTAACAAAATTGAGTTTGTTTTGTTGTTTAGAATTTTTCTGTATTGAGTACTTAATATTTAATATCTTAAAGGTCCAGTGCGTAGGATTTTAGGGGGTATATTGGCAAAAACAATATAATAATTATGTTTTCTTAAGTGTATAATCACCTGAAAATAAGAATCGTCATGTTTTCGTTACCTGTGAATGAGCCACTTATATCAACATAGAGAGGGGGTCCTCATTTATGGAGAGCGCCATGTTGCAATGCCATGTTTCTACAGTAGCCCAACACAGACAAACTAAACACTGGCTCTAGATAGGGCCATTCACCTTTTCATTCCACCATAGTTTGCAGCCCCTCCACAATGAGCCAAACAGCACTGGAAAAACACAGATTTTAATGTGAAATTGCTTTAATTCAGTATTTTTTACTTTTTTTAATCATTGGGTCTGTTTGTTTTGGAGAGGAAGAGACCTCTGCGGATAATTCAGCTCCCAGTAAAAACCTCCTAAATGCCTGGATCTTATCAGAGAAAAAGGTGAACATGCATAAGCAGGCACTGGGCTAGTGAGTATAAGAATGTTGGTGAAACACTGATTTGTAATGTGAAACTACTTTATTCAGTGCTTTCACCTGGTCCGTTTGTTGTGGTGAAGAAGAGACCTGAACGCTGAAAAAATCCTGACCGGGAGTTCACACTTGACACATGAAAAACGTGTCAGCTGGTTGCAATCGGCACTCCTCAATGCTAGTCGCCATTAAATATCCCTAAATCCTTCACACTGCTCCTTTAAGAACGTTTTCCTCATACTTCCATGATTGTATTTACTGTAAGTAACATTTTCAATGCAGGGCTCTTACTTGTAACAGAATATTTTTACAGTGTGGTATTAATACTTTTACTTTTGGTTTTTGGTAAAGGATCTGAATACTTCCTCCACGTCTGCCTCTCACCTGATAGCATTAATTTGTCATCTAGTTTCATCCTGTACACAACAGGGCACCATAACTATTTATTGTGATGCGGTTAGGTCTTCTTGACTATATAGCCAGCTTAATATTGCTCTGTAACTTCCTGCCTTTACTACTTGTTTTCTTCCTCTTTCTTCCTATCAGGTACCTGATCCAGTTCTTGTCTTTGCTGTCTGAGCAGCAAGCTGTAAACAAGATGACACCCAGTAACATTGCCATCGTGCTGGGGCCCAACCTGCTCTGGCCACGAGCTGAAGGGTGCGTAGCAACCTGGTTATCTTTGTCTTTACCCTGCGTGTACTGTAACCATACTCCATTCACACGTTCCCCTGTCCTGCCTGCTCTTCCTCTTTCATCATCTTTGTGTCTTAATATGAAGGATGAGCATTTGTGACATATTTCATCAGCAAAACCAGACCTACTGGTCACATGAAACTGAACCGCAGCATCCTGTTAACTGATAAACCGTGACAGATGGTTCATGATGGTTGCATTAATTATAGGAAGTGCAGTCTTGATGGGAAATATACTCTCAGTGGTTAAACCTCAATGGACAGAGTGTCTTACTTGAGTGACACCATAATTAGATTTGTATCTCTAACCATGAAAACCTAAGTTAATGTCACCATATTCTGCAGCCTTAACCCTTATCCGTCCCACGTTTTAACCCTCCACCTCTCTGCCTCTTTAGGGAAGCTGCTCTGTTTGACATGGCGTCAGCGTCTTCGGTGCAAGTGGTGACGGTCATTGAGCCTCTTATTCAGTACAGCTCCAGCCTCTTCCCTGAAGGTATACAAACACTGACGTACTCTCTTCATGTGCCATCAGTACACAGTCTTTAAAGGGTTATTCTGTTTAATACAACTTGAATTTAGCATTTTTATCAGCTATAATGACATTGTAATTTTCAAACCCACAACTGAGATCTAAGAATATAGCGGCATCGCTACAATGAGTCAGATGATCAGACAATTTGTAAACATCAGGGCTGGTGCCTGGGGGTAAAAAGGAGCTGTAGGCCCCTATAGACACCTCCATTTCTTCCCTTGTCTTTGCAGTTGTATTTGTATTAATAAGTAATAAATAATTAGTTTGTGGTGCAGTGTTTAAGCCCAGATTTATTGAGGAATATGTACCATATAAGCATAAGATAAACTGAAATAATACAGATTTATAAAACTAGATCTTAATTTTTCAAGATGGAGCCTCAGCATTATGTATTGATGCAGGTGCCACCTTAATGTATAAGCTGTCATGCCATTACATGCAGCATAGCTTCATATTAAACAGGTTTTCTCGTATGGTGATTTTGATATTTACTACTTATTTGTTCTATTTTTATGTCTAAAAATATAATACAAAAAGCGGTAAATGTAAATGATGCCTATTTTTTTTAATACAGTGACACCTTTCTAGAACGTCCAATAAAAAAATGACAATGGCCAAATCTTGTGGCACTATTGGTCCGTCCTTAACACATCACAGTGTGCTGCTGCACCCGCTCTGGAAACTGCAAATCTGAACAATTTTATTTGGGAGGTAAAACTGAAAGTCAGCACACCCACTGCACAGGAAACACAAACAGCTGCTGCAAGTACAATGAGTCAAGGGTGAACCAGGAAGTCGGTCTATAAACTCTAAATGTTTACAACAGACAGTTTGGGTTGTTTCATTTTTCCAAATCAATTTAGCTGACACGTGGGTTTGTTTAAAACCTGTCTGGTCATTTGACTGCTGCTTTCTTGCCCAACTGGACTCATTGTTTGTGATGTCAGATCTCAGGGACAGAATAGTTGAGTACAATGGTATCACAGATGGGAAATATAGCCAAAACTGAACGAATAAAACACAAGAAGAACAATTCTTATAAAGAAATGCTGTCTATTTGATGGAGCACTCATAAATTTCACTCTGTTTTGTTTTGGTCAGCTGTATCCTTTGAGATCCCAGAACTTCCTGAGGTCTCAGATGTGTCCCTGCCAGTTCCTGTTGTCCAGTCTCTGATGTCAGAAAGGGGGAAACTGAGCAGAACAGTCTCCTCATCATCCACTGCCTCCTCCTCCTGCTCCTCTTATCACCTTCCTCTCTCAAAGTCAAACAGGTACCGCTCTGTGACGACACAGCTCACAAATTGCATTCACAACGCAGCCTTGTATCATTATTGTGATGACAGCACAATCATAACACACTGACTGCCTTAGATTATGACCTTATGACAAGCTGCTCTGGGTTTGGCAGCAAGAGGTAATGTTCCAGTTTCATTTTCTTCCCACCAGCACAGCCTCACAGGACAGTGGGGCTTTCGTCTTTGTGAAATCTGGCTCCCTGAGTCGTACTGGCACCTCCACATGGGGCAGCCCTGCAGCTGACTCAACAGCACCAACCCATCAGAGCACAACATCCAGCAGCTCGTCCTCACTCGATCCCAGCCCCGTTGGGGCCTCCAACACTTCCACCACCTCTGACCCGACAGCACTTCCTAAAGCAACGGGATCAGCACCAACCCCAGGTCAGATCAGGAGTCCCACACAGAAGCAGTGCTCAGACCAAGGCCAGCTGGAGCCAATTTTGGAGGCTACTCCAGACTCTCCAAGAGCTTTTGTAAAGATCACCTCACCGTATAAACGTAAGTCAGAGTCTGCTGTGCCCAATGGCTGTCCAAAGGCAAGACATTTAAGGTTTTAGCAATGTACTTTTGTTTCACTTTTGTTACATACACAAGAGACATATTTGTAAAAGAATAGTCAAATTGAAGTAACAGAAGCTGAGATATCACGACTCTTAGCTCCACAAAAACTGGATCCTACATTTCCCATAATGCAAATCAAGTGTCTTTTGTTACACCCTTCCTGTTTGGTAAATACCAACATTTTTCAAACTTAACACCTCAAGTTTACAACACAGAATTGCTGTTAACAGTTTGAGACCTTAAGTCCAAGTTGAGATTACCTTGATGACATCACCATTACATCATCAGGGTTATTTTCTGAGATTTTAAAAAAGCTCCTTTAAGAGCCACAGAAGTTTTCATGAGCTGGGTAGTACTCTTCATGACAAGTAAAGCGATCTTCACATGTCAAATTTGACTCACTCTTGTTTTTGGGCTGAGGGCACAAAGCACGTCTCATTAATCATTTGTCTCTATTTATTGTGTAATGTCCTGTGCAGATTCTTTACTTCTAACCCTTGTCCTCTCACAAAGCTAAAGTGGTGGCTTTTCATGTCGGGCTGACAGAGAGAAAATAAATCTACTGCTCTTGTTGTAACAACCAGGAAGTAGGAAACAGGAAGTCTCACACCATTGACCAAAATATAAACCTCTAGGGTCATGCATCATCTCTCACATTGTTGTAACTGCCTCAAGTGCGGGTAGAGGCTGAAATACTTTCCCTTATAAGTCGTCCCTTCCTGATATGTTTGTCTGACTATGAAACTGATTCCCATGACAAACTTGTTTTTTACTGTTTCTGACATTGTGTTAAGTTGTGTTTCACTGATTTTTCCATCACAACCAACTGAGGTACTTTATAATCTAAAGTACAAAGCTCTTGGTAGAGCATATACCTTCACCAACACTAACTCATATGTGAGTGCAGTTTGTGTAAAGTAATGCAGATGTCTTTAGCAGTAGATGAATGTTAGACTTCTTTTCTTGAACTTGAAAGCAGCATAGCGGTGAGACTGGCTCAGTTTCTAATATAACGAGTTTAAAATTGCATTACATTTTTGGTTAATTCATAGGTAGATAACGTGTTGTAGATAACTGTCTTGCATTGCATCACAACCCTTTCCCTAATCTATTCGCCCCCATGTGGCATCCCTGTAACCCCACTGTCTCACTGTCACTGTCTCTCATCCTACAGCAAAGAGATGTTTCAACGTGACCAAAGGCAACCAAGATAATGAGCAGGTAACAGTTCAGTACTCTAAACCCAAAGCTCCAGTGCCTCCTAAGCTCCAGGCCCCTCCACCCCCCACCACAGCACCGGCTGCTGCGGACACAAGGACCCACCCGACACCTGCGCCTCGAGCTGTGTCGGCCAACCTCAAAAAGCCTGCTCCGAAAAAGCCTGGACTCAGAGCCCCAAAGTGCCCTCCGCCTCTTCCTCCACCGTCACAGGCAAAAGAAGTTCCTTCTTAAGCACAGTGAGAAAAATGACATATGTGTCATTCATTAATAAGGTTGTTTTTCTTGTATCACACCTATCAGTGATGCCGGCTGTGGTCCGGTGTAACACAGGGTTAAATCTATCAACCAGAGTTTGCAGCAAAACACTGCTTTTCAGTCTGATGTTAAGTTGCTCTTTAAAGGGGACCTATTGTGCTCATTTTCAGGTTCATACGTGTATTTTGGGTTTCTACTAGAACATGTTTACATGCTTAGATGTTCAAAGAGCTCTTCATTTTCCTCATACTGTCGGTGCTGGAACACCTGTATTCACCCTCTGTCTGAGACACTCCATTTTAGCGCCTGTCTCTTTAAGCCCAGGGTTTGGTCAGCAAAACGTCTACCATGAAAAATCACCGATAAAAGCTTATGAACCAAAATCCTCACAACCTGACACGTTCCAACATAAATTTGACCGGAATCGGAGAAGAAAGGAACATTGGCAACCAAGAATACATGTTTCCCTGACGTTAGCATGTAGCTATATGTAGCAGTGTACTGAGGTTTTTGCCTACAGGGATTACTTTTACATACATTTACCTCATTATTTGAAACTTTGGCCACATTTAACATGAACGTCTCGCATTCTAACATTATATATATATGACAGAAAATAAGGAAAAGCACAATAGGTCCCCTTTAAACATAAAGGTTTCGTTATTGTAAGTCTGTGCTGCTCACTATCTTCCTTCAAGTGTTGCAGCTTAATTTCCTTTTGTTGGGTCTACAAACATTTCTGTAACCAGCTACATTTATTTATACTTCAGTTACTGATGTCCAGTATTTCTCAGTGTGCAAAGTAATTTCCAGAGAGCGAGTCTTTCTGGTATCTAGCTACACAATAAATTAATCCAGCCATCCAAAACTGATTGCCAGTTGCTATGTGTGCTGTTTTCAGGGTGGATTTTTTCCATAAATATACAAATTAATAGTGTTCATGTGAGCTCATTAAGTACGGGAAAATGTAAATAAACTTTTTACAACCACCTCCTGATGTATGATTCAAGATTTTGGGTTATTCCTGTAAATCAACCTTCAAAATTAGACCTGTAAAAAATGTAAATAAATGCATATTCAACCTAATTAGAAACATCTTTATTGTCAATTTATATCATCATAATATATCATTGGTATTGACTGCAGCATATGGATGTGAACTGCACTATGTGCTGCAGGTGCTCATACTGTAAGTACATATTTATAGGAGGTCAGTTAATATCTTAATTGTATAAAAGAACACATAAATGACAACTCTGCTTTAAAAAGTAATACAGGAGTCGGACTTCATAATCATAAAAGGTGCACGGAGTCTCTATATATAAAAGTCTGCAGCATACAATGAGCAATTATATGGTTCAGCTTTGGTTGCGACTAGCAAATACCAGTATTACTTGTCATATTCCCTCAGTCCATGGAGTTTAATAACTGAGATGTTTGTGTTTATCTAATGAGGCCTGAGATTCCAGATTTCTTATTTCCCTTTTTGTTTCCTAGTAGTGTATTCCTGAGTGAAAGGAGTTGACAGGAGATTGTAGTGAGGCCTGAAGGCTGTAATAAGATTAAATCTTTTTTTTCTAATCCCTACTTCCTCTCTTGTGAGTGACTGGGACACACACTGAACATCTTTTCCCCTCTAATGTGAGGAAGTGTGAAAAGTATAAAGTAAATGACTGCTTCTACACTGAGTTATGTTGGCGTTTCCTTTGAGATTATCTTATCCACATTCTCTGGCACATCCTTGCTGTCCACGCCTCTTCTTTGTTTCAGTCCTTTTTAAGTCCTGTCCTTTGAAAAAAGCATTCTCCCTCTCTGTGCTGGGCTTGGAAACGTGCGGCACCAAGTCTTTCCCTCCTTTTAGATACATTCAGCAACAGTTTTGCATCCGAACTGTACATCCTTGAAGCATGATTTGTATTAAAGTAAAGGATCCAACATTAAGGATATTGGATTGGAGTTTTCATGGTCATCCTGTCCAAAGAGCCAGCCTCGTTCACCATAAAAAGATTTTCGATGATTTATTTGATTGGAATTACAGAGAAATCATACATCAGCAACAGTTCTTTAGTGTCAAAATGTCTCAGATTTGCTCGGCTCAGACTTTAATTTCATCCTCGTCGTCCATGTAACTGTAGGATATTTTGTTCTTGGAGTGGCTGGTGATCATCATCTCTGAATCTGCAACCTCCATCCGGCTCTGTCCCTTAAAGTGGCTGACGCCATAGTGACGCGCGAGCACATCTGTAGCATTCTGGAACCGCTCACTCTCCATCCCAATCCCCAACCTCACTCGTTCAGGAGACCCCATCACCACATCGGGTACTTTGACAGAAAGCCCGTTCACCTCCATCCCCTCCTCCTCCCATTCAGCCCCATGCGGGCTCTTCCTGCCCCCGCAGTCCTCTCGCAGCAGGGAATCCACGTAGGAGATAGTGGCCGAGTCCATCTCTGATCCCTCGTTGGTCAGCCCGCACGCTGACCCCGCCTCCTCTCCCTCCCACGTGTGGCCGTGTTCCTCCGGGTGGCTGTCGATCAGGCCGAACACCTCGCTCATGAGGGAGGGGCCGAGGTCAAAGGTGAAGGTGTCCAGAGAGGTGAGGGAAGGGAGGGAGTCAGAGAAGGCAGTGGAGGTGGGTTTGGGGTCAGAGGTCACAATGGAGGTGGAGCAGGTGGATAAGATGGCATCAGTGGGGTCGGTCAGGGAGCCACGGTGGATGTTAGGGGGGCAGGAAATGGGGAGGGAGATGGAGGGCTGCTGTCGCTCAGCGCGGGAGAGACGAGGCAGAGTGACGAAACCAGACTCCAGACCTGAGGACGCAGACACAGATTGATATAGGACATTCAGTGGCACGTATTTTGTTTATGTGGTTGTGTCTTGTTTCAAACACTAAATAAAATTCAGTCACACTCTTCACATGATTTATCAAACAATTCCAACAGGGGGCGATGTAAACCCATTTGAAAACATCCTGCCAGCAAACCCCAGCCAGCAAAGTGCTGAGTTGTTCTGCCCTGTGAACAGTGAATCATCTGCCCGACCGTGCCAGATCACTTCACAAGTCACACACTCACACACTGCCGCCTTCATGACCCAAAGGGCTAAAATTACCACAGCATCTCTCAATCCCAGTCGCAAAGGGCAATGAGTCGAGAGGTTTTTCATACCAACTAGGGACAGGGAGGAGCTGGGGGGGCCTCCCTTGATACAATTTGCTGGCCTCCCCTGCAAAAATAATTAGGGGCTGATATTACTGGCTGATATTACTGTCTTTAAGAGGCTGTGGTGCGCTCATTTTTTAAGCCATCATGAAGGTAGTGGTATTTTGTGACTACTAGGCAACATGATGCACCCATTGGTACCAACCATATCAACATAGCTTGTCAAGAAGGGGGCTAAATATTGCAAGAAAGCAGTAATTGGTGAAACCAGCTTATGAGGGAATTATTTGGATGCTAACTTGCAGATTCTCCTATCCCTGTGTCATAATGCGTAATTACTAGAGAGTAGAGTTGCTCCAGTTTTCCCTACAAAAGTCAGCTGTGAATTATGGGATTTTAGTTTAAGATTTTTTGATAAGAATGTCTGCGTACACAACTCCATATAAAAACCACACAGACACACACACACACACACACACACACACACACACACACACACACACACATGAGCCATGAGTTTGGTATTAATGCGAGCCACTCAGACGGCCTGTTGCCAGCTCTGTCTGGATCTCTGTGTGTTATCAGCGAGCGAGCGCTGCTGATTAAGAACCAAGGTGATTCATAAGGACATCTGGGGGAAATCTGTCTAGATTAGCAAGTAGGACTGATAGATGAGTTTCACTGCAGCTCTGCAGACAGTTTCCACTTCTCTGCAGTTTCCAGTTAGCACCGGTTAACTCATTTGACCCCTATGTTTCACTTTGTGCAGCCACAGTGCCATTTAATGTCAAGGAAACATCTACCCTTAATCTCGGGGACCATTTTTGGATTTGGTGGTGCACTTTTTCTTAATCCTCAAATGATTGAGCAAAAAAAGATGACAGGACATTATGTCAAGAAATTCCCAGGGGTAGATAAACTGCACTTTTCCAGTGATCCAAAACACTAAGCAAAAAGCCCAATGAGCTTCAGTCATTTTAAGGGGGAGAAATCCTGTGTAAAAGACACATTTTCACCTAAACAGAAGCCTCAGTAGATCACCTACAATGTTTAATTTGTTTAACAACACTAACACCTTTTTGCTCATATGGGCAGGTAGCATAAAGTGGGATTAATTAAGTATTGCTGAAAACAGCTGTCTGCTGTATCCGTAAATGAGAGTGAACTAAAACAGAAAACACCATGACCGACCCCTTTCACACACAAAGTTGTCTGATACATTGCTGATGTAAAAATATTGATCATACCATCTTTAAAAAATATGCACAGGCTATAACCATACTCACCATAAGAGCTCTTCTTGTCCTCTGGTGTGCTGTGAGAACTGGGGAAGAGCACTTTGGCAGTGGGACTCCCATTCGGCATATCCACATCCAGCCTGGGGAGGGAGATGGCATTCTTGATGATGGGAGAAACGACTGGAGGCGGCGGTGACAGATCCTTGGGTCCTCCTGTGGCACGGTTTTCAGAGCCCCTCCTGATGTGACGCAGCGTCCTGGAGAAGAACGCTCCGATCTTGTTGTCAGGGCTGGAGACAGAATCTGTTTCCCCATTGTTCCCATTGGCCGTGCCGCCGTGGTTGCTGAGGAAGGAGGTGTCCCCAAACACGTCGCCACCACGGCCGACGTGCATGGTGTGGCGGAAGTCACCCAAAGGAGGGCTAATCATATCCAACGTGAGGTCGCCTTTATAGCGGCGCTTGCTGTGGGAGTGTGTGACCAGACCTTTTAGGCCTGACAGCTTTTCCTGAAGATTCATGTTCACAAGAGGTGAATGGCTTAGTATTTCTTGAAAAATCAACGTTGAACAATGTCTGGAATTGCCTTTAATCCCACTGAATGGCAAAACTGAATGTTTCTCCTCTTAGATTTGAGCCAAAAGCTTTGACAGTCCAGCAGTCCAAAGTACGGACCTAAGAAATAGCTCTGAAAGGTTATTCCAAGATCTTGAAAACGTGTAATTTGTGAAAGCTTGAACTCCAGGCCTGCATCGCCAAATAGTTCACTGGAATATTATCTGTGTTTATCATGTGCAGGCCAAACTCTGTCCCACTCTTTGTAGCTCGTTGTTATGCATAGCTGGCTGAATTAAACGGCCATAAATTGAGGAGAACACTGTGCAGTTGTGTTCCTGGAAACAGCCAGTTGGAGTGTGGTCAGGTTGCCTGGTTTCCCCCGCTTGCCTTGGGCTTTGGCTTTGTCGACATCAGCTCAGAAATAGGTCTGAGTCCAGCTGCAAACGGTTCTGCGGTCGCACCACGGAACCATCTATCGAGAGCAAAAACAGGGAAAAAACATCTATCTTTAAAAAGGAGACAGGGATGTATTTGATTTTGAGGGATGTTGAGAGAAACGGATGACATTTGCAGTTTATTCTGTGGAAGCTGAGATTGAGTGAGAGACCACTGTGCTGAATACTGTATGTAAACTAGATCTGCCTTTCTGCAGGTTTTTAGGATTCCAAAGCTTTGCTGGTCTGGAACCGTCTAAATTTAGACCACAGACACTCCTCTGTGCAGCAAACCAAAGTCCGCCTCTTGTCCATAAAATGGGTGGACTTTTTAAGGGAATTCCTGCTTCCATTTTGTCCTGCTTTGTCTGGCGTGAAGGTTACACAAAGTTCATTTTACATTTCACTGAAGAGACTTATCACGCTCTTAAAGCCGAGCAGCAGCTCTTATTCAACAGCCTTAGCTTTGTTTATAAACAGGCAAAGTATGCTACGCCAGATAGGAAGAGATAATGAACATTTCCTGATAAGAAAACCACTGCTGCTACTTAACTGTACTGCTACACTGCCTGTGTACAGAGCCCCGGCACTGTCGAAAGCACTTAAAGATTATCGTACAACTTAAGAAATGGAAAGCATTAATTAATCGTACTAATTCAAATGGTGAGTGAAAAGAATAAATATTTGTACTCCACTTGGTAAAAGAAAGATAAAAGCCTGTTTTTTCCCCCTTTGCCTTCAATATGTGGATGAAATTAATTTTACTCTTCTATTTATCTTTCACTGGCTCAATTTGTTGCAGTTATTTCTATTTTCATTTAGCCCACATTTTTTTCTTTGCCTGTGTGTGTTTTGGATCAGTGGAGCAATGAGAGGACTGTGTGGCACGCTAGCTTTACGGAGAGGTACAGTGAGCGACAGCCAGGCCCCCAGGAAGTGCAACGGACTTTGAAGTCAATTTTTCATAGTAGCCAAACAGTAGAATTACAACTTCCGATCTATCACGTGATGCCATTGGGCCTAAAGGAACTTTTCCCATACACTTAACATTGGGATAAAGACAACTGTAAGTCAGTGGATAGATTTTTTGGAGTGTCACAACTCCCACGACATGACTCGTGTCACTATAGGGATTTTATCCATTCTGTCCGATAACATTTGTACCTCACACTCCAGTGTTACTGTACAAACTCTCATTACAGTAGCTAAAACGTTTTGGCCCGCAAGGTAACGCTAAAAAAGTAGGCTGGCTAGCAGAAATTAGCATTCTTGAGATACCACGATTTTGTCCAAAATTCCATACTAACATGGTATTTAGTAAGCTAAAACAGTATGTAAGATTTTTTAGAGTGCCTGAAACCTTTGTATGAAAAAAATTGTATGTGAATTACATACTATTTTCAGTGAAATGATACAGAATGCAAACACTGGACACTACGCCGGCATAAATATCCGACAATTCAGTGCGACAAATGTTCATAATGGATAGCGACCAAGACAGCTCTCTAATGTCGGTCTGCTTTAGCATAAATCTAAACTTATAAGATTTCACTTTGTTAAGTGTAATATAGTTTTAAAATTATTTCAAAATTACCGATGGAGCTCAGGTTGCCACAGGTTACCATGGTTACATGTCTCCAACTGACAAGGAGGCTCTCAGGAAGTGACATGGTAACTACAGCTCAGTGGGCCGGAAAAGATACATACTACTGTGTTTTTTGCACAGTATGTTCAACATTAGTAGCCTATGCATTGGCTATGGAGTGCTTACTATGTAATTGTGGATGCAGTGCATATTTCTGTCTTCATAATATTAGCACCCCATTATCTTCTCTCTTTTTTACCAACTGATTTGAAGTTAAAGAAAAAGTATAAAGCTTTATATCACTTTTTGCACCCCAATTGTATTAATTGAGTAACAGCATTATTACTTGATATATTGAGCTGTGTTTTTGAGTTGACTGACAGCCTTTTACTGCCCTTTGTCGATTTTGGAGCTCCACACTTCCCTAAGTCTGTAAGTCTGTAATGAAGGCGGACAAAAAATTGGCCTTCTTTCATGTGTTGTTCTTTGCCAGCAGAGTAATGGATATCCAGTTCTCAAATATTTTGATAGCATAAGGCAGCCCTGACAAGGACCTCTGGTTCTTTTTAAAAGCTTTCCACTGCACCAGTTAAACGTCGGCAGGCCTCCCACGCATGCACGGCCCCGTCTGGCTTCATTAATGACCTGCTATGGTTCAAGAGATGGGGGATTGCGTCAGGTCCAAGGCAGCCCTTCTAATTTGCTGCTGACCGCAGTCCCAGGCCCTTCGCTCCACTTCCCCTGGCTGGCGTTTTAAGAGGGGCATCTGGGAGCGGAGAGGGAGGAAACACAGCACATACCAGCACTGAGCAGAGCCATATCAAGACTCACAAAGGGACACCAGGGACCAGTACACCAAGGTGTGATCTTTAATATGAGATGGCTCTAGCCTGCAGGGACTTTGCGCATGTTCCCATGAACCTAGCAGAAGCAACAGGTCACCTGTCTGATTACAGCTCCTCAGTGACAGCCTTCACAGACACAATGGCACTATGCTCTTCCCAGTGAGGGAAATAGTTTGTCTTGTTCTAGGCTGCACAAGGAAAACCTCAGTCTAATTGATATCCTACAGTGTTACAGGAATACACACAGGGCCATTAATTACTCTGACTGTGTGCTTACGGAAAGCTCTGGCTTTGTCTTTGCCTGTAATCCTGTTAAAGACCTTTGACCACAGCTCAGAGGGGGTCGCTCCCTCCGACTCCTCTTGTGTATCTGGACCCTCTGGGCAAAGCTCATTTTATCTGCACATATGCTTCTATCCCCTCCTTCGCTCCTCTCTGCACGGGCTCTCTGTTTTCTGAGTCACGCAAATTCAGCAACCAGCACCCTCAGGCCTCAGATAAAATGTACTTAAAAGCACCACGAGCACAAAAACCCCAATATTTTGACTCTTTAAAAGGTAATTAGTTTAACGCTATAATCCCAGTAGCAGCCTGCCTGCCTGCGTCTTGGATATCAGAAAAGAATAGGGGAGCTCTCAACAGGAGGGACTCGGACGTACCCTGGATTATCCTCTAATCCTTCATCTCCTCCGTTACCCCCGGTAGGGCGCCTCTTTTAAGCAAGGCCTGGCTGCTTCTCCTGGACGGCTGCTCCACTGGTTCAGATTCCTGTCAGAGTAGAGGAAATAAAATACAAGATGAGTTTCAGGGAGGGAGAGAGTCAGTTCAAACTGAAATGGGGGCAGGGTGAGGAGTGATCATAGGAGGGAAGCAGGGGATGTAAAAAGTCAGTTTCATTTTCATATAAAGGAGTGAAGGGGGAGAATGCCATAGCAAGGCAGAAGAGATGACAGGAAGGGATGCTGAGAGAAATGAGTCAAAGAGAAAAGGTCAGAGGAGAGGAAACAAGGGGATGCAATGTGTTGAGAGGAGGGCAGAATGATAGGACATAAAAGAAAGGAAAGACATATCCAGACTAAGACATAAAAGAACCAGTAAGGTTTCAGTGAATGGACAAAAGTCTTGGAACACATATCAAAGTCACCTTTCTTATGTCATTGTTTCTTCATCTTATAATTTATAACTGCTAAGGTGGTTACCTTCTTAACTTTTATTTTGCTTGGCAGTCAAGAGAAGGGAAAAGACAAAGGAAAGGGACCCTACTGGGAGAAACTGAATTGCAATGCCAAGCAACTGTATCTGGACAAACTACTCACAATGAACAACATAGATCCATGTGACTTGGCAGCCTATATGACAGACCCTGACACACTACCTCCACTCACTTAGATTGTTTTTATACTGTGTGCATACACTTTGCTGAATTCAAAAGTCTCCTCTCATCTGTAACCAGGGTTGAAAATTAACTTTCCTGTCCACCTGCCACTGGGTGGTGGATTCCAAAATCTACCAACCACTCAATAGATCACTTTTTTTTGGCTGGTGAGTGAAGCAAATCTGGCAGCCACTTGCATATTTTACCGCATTTGGCTGGTGACCTGTGCTAACTTTTAACCCTGCATGTAACAACTTAACGCTGTTCAGGATCACCCGACTGGAACCAATCCCAGTTGATATTGGGCAAGAGGTAGGGTGCACCCTGGACAGGTCACCAGACTATCACATGGCTGACACACAGAGACAGACGCTCATAATCACATCTACGGGCACCTAACCTGCATGTCTTTGGACTGTGAAAGGAAACCAGAGAAAATCAACACAACCCACAAACTTGACACAAAAGAGGCCTAAACTGGCCAACAGATTCCAACTCAAACCCTCTTACACAGGTGGTGTGTCAAAGTCTGTTCCCCCACAGCATTTCCCTCCTGTTAAAACTATGTTTCCCATAGTGCCAACAACAGAAATTCTCAGAGTGAAGTGATTAAAAAACATTTTAGACCCATCCAATCTGAATTTAAGACAATTAGTCAGTGTGTATTCAAGACATTTTGAGTTTTTAAGGACTCGCAGCCATCCTGTAAAAGGTAAGCAGGTAACTACCGTAGCACGCAAAAGCCCTTTTTGGATAGGAATTGCGCAATTTTGCAGGAAAGCCCAATCAGTCTTCTTTCAGCATTGGCAGTATAAAACAAAATCGGGGAGTGCGGCAAAATGCCGCCTACCTTTGTTTATACAGAATGTGCCTTTTTCGGGGCAATGGTGAGCGTGAGCAAGTAACAAAACGTGTAGCTCAGCATGTGACGTAAACAGTGACGTGGGAGGGAAGCCGCGGCTGGTCAGTCCTTCTGCAATTCTCTTGTAAGTCAGCCCATCCTTCACCGTTCCTGTCATCTGACGGTTAATGCTCTCTTTGTTTGCAAGGACAAGAAGGGCGCGCAATTCCTTGTCTCCACAGTTGCTCATCTTTACAGTGTCTGTCAGGTTTGTGTTTCCCTCTTGCTACTAGCTCTCGCTAATTCCTGCTATCAGCTGTTTCCTGTTTATCCACCGCCAGTGGGTCGCATGTGCGGTGTCATCAACAGCTCCTCCCACAAGTCTTCAACAGCCCCTCCCGTTGCGGAAGGCTGCCTCGGTCTTTACTAAAAGGGTTCCACCAATATGACTACCCTACGAGGTGGAAAATTGGGCACCTCGAATCAACTCGCCAATCTGGCTCTGTGTGTCTAAACGCTTGCAGCTTGCCAGCAAAACGGCCCAATATTCGCAGGAAATCTGGCAGTGTAAGAGGGGCTATTGATAGCCTAACAGTGCTTTCTTTACAAGATGGCGCCCTTTCCCACAGAGCATGACATACTTTCCCATTCCCCCTAATTTTGCTAATTCCTTAAATTTCCCTCTAGCACCATCACATAGGTCCAATACTTTGGTTTTCTACCAAATACCAGCAAGTAGTTATAGTAGTAATTAGCAAATTTTAGCATTTAGCAACTAAGTTGGCGAACATGGTAAACATTATATACCTTAGCATGTTAGCATTGTGAGTATGTTAGCATGCTTCCATTAGCATTTCATTCATTGTACCTTTCTCACAGCAGACATTTTGACTTGTCATAGTAGGAAAAACACAGTTTGTTTTAGTAACACTAATGATGGCTCTGATCTATTCAAGCATGCAGGATACAAGGATCCTGAAATCAAAGCAGCTAAATGTAATTCAGCTCTGATTCATTTCATTAATTGCACCTGTGTAGTGTGCAACTGTGTCATGTCAAATTGTCTGGTGTGAAAAAGGCCTATTAAAGCACCGTGCAAAACCATAGTTAGCAGGTCTTTTGTCCTGTAGAGTCTTGTGACTCTTGCCACTTATCAGATGAATCTAGTTTGGGGACTTGGATGTATTATAGACGACTTCATGATTTATAAAATGTTTTGATGTTTTCATGACTTTGAGCAAAAAACAGGAGGCTGACGTTGTGTCACATACTGATTGTGAGCTTTTTTCAACGCTGTATATCCGACAGATCTAAACACATATCTTCGTAGTAGTGGTTTGAAAACGGATGTCAATACCCAGAAATGTTGCAGCGAGACATCAGTAGACCAGACTTAATCACTGTTGATGGGAAAACAGCTCCAGTTTGTTATGAAAATGCATATTTGCATTAAAATGCTCGGTTCATCTTTCTGCTGAAGCTTCGAGTTGCTTTCCTTGGGCAACTCACCATTCAGGGGATTTCGGCGCGTTCATACATCACAGACGGGCTCAATAAAATATTTCCATGTCACTATGTACAGTATTTGCTTGAGGTGGCTTTGCTGGATATAAACCAGAGTAACCACAGTCTAATAGGAGCCGTGTGTGTTGTGTGTATGTGTGTGTACGAACACATTCCTGAGCAGAGCATCGGTCGGTGGAGTCTCTCTCTCGATTACGACCATCAAACATCCTTCTTCTCAACCTCAGCGCTGATTGAAACCACGTTTCGGTCTGAACCATCTTTTTTTTGCTTTCATTCTCCTCTCTCCTCACTTTGTCTTTGTCTTTTCTTTTCCATTGTTGCCTTCTAATGTCTTCTCTTCATCTCAACTTCTATCTTCTCGTTCTTCCTTTTCTACTCACTTTACGCTCATTGTGAATCTTTTCCTCTCCATTCTCTGCTTTTTCTCTTTACCCTCTTTTTTCTTTTCTCTTTTTATGTCCCTGTTTGTTTTCTTTCAATTCCCCTCTTCTTCTGTCCCTTTGATTTCTTTTCTTTGCTTCTCTTTGAGTGTCTTGACTGACTTCGGAAGGCTGAACCAGCTGTTAGGCCTACATACACCCATTAATCTGTACTTCTGATGACTTAAACTCAAAAATGTTTACTCTGCTATAGTTTGTCTTGAGTATAATCAGCCATGGACTTTGTGTTTCATGGCGAGTCTCCCCCTCCCTTCCTTCTACTTCTCATGTCCTTCACTCACTAACCCCGCTAACCAGGTGAACAAACATACAAGATAAGGCCGCATTTTTCAAGCTCACTCTTTGACTTTCAATTACGTCCCTATTTTCGCCGTCCATGCTCGGTCTGAATCCAAGCAAAACACTGCTACACTTCCTCCTCAGCCAAGAAAACATTTTCGTGCTTCAACAAATATTCATACTCTCTGAGGCTCTCTGCTTCCTGCATCTGCTGGAGCTGGCAGTCCCAATTTGCCCTCTTTGTTGCCTCTCTCTTTCAGTTTATATCTCTACTGCGCACATACATAAACTGTGTTCCTTCCTTCTCCCTTTCTTCTACTCGCACGTGCACATTCCCTCTCTATTCTTTTGATATTACAGGTCTTTAAAGAAAGTTTTAAATTGGTTAGTTTATCAGTTAAGTGATGAGAGCACATCGTCGCTGCAGCCAGACTGAAACATGTACATGACTGATAGTATCTGTCAGTTTATCTTACTCATACTGTATACTGATATGTCTGAGATCATTTACTGTAGAAATAGTGAAACCATTACGTAGTTTGTCCACCAGAGAGCAGTGAAAAGTTTATTTTCTGTGTCCAGCTCTGGACATATCATGGGCTCAAGTCTCGAAAAGAATAGTTTGACATTTTGGAAATTATGCTTTGTTGCTTTCTTGCTGAGAGTTGATGAGAAGACAGGTACTAGGCCCTATTCATATCTGTAGCCGATGATAGATATGAACTAGAGTCAGCAGCTGGTTAGCTCAATAGCTAAGTGTTGGAAGACAGATTTTGTAACCTTTGGACTAATCTCTGTAAACAGATATCTGCACATGTATGCAGAATCTGTAGGCAAGGGGACAACTTTTTGGTTTAGGAAGTGCTCTGGTTTCCATTTTGAGCAGTACTGACCAATCAGGTTTGAGCGGCAGGTAAATAGTCTGTGTGGAGAGGCGGAACACATTAGCTATCATCTAACAACAATTTTGCTTTTTTAAAGCTTTTTTAAAAAACAATTATCTTCACTCACATGCACAAATGTGTTTATAAAGATTAGACGAAATGGCCGCCACAAGGAAGAGAAAGTCTTGGCTTAGCTATCCCCTTGCTACACCACATCTCCCAAAATTTGGCCACTGCCCGAAGAGGCTTATGGTCGTTGGACCTATACCTGATGGTTTCTGAGATTGCCTTTGGACAGAGCCAAGCTAGGTGTTTCCCCCTGTTTCTAGTCTTTGCACTTAGCTTACCATCTTCTGGCTGTAGCTTCATATTTAGCTTACACATACCATACACTGTAAAAAATAATGGACATAGCTACCACAACATCACCCATTGGTTTTGAAGCCATGAGTTTGGCATTACTGCCATATTAGTTTTTAGAAGCCAGAAGTGACCATATTTGGATGACAGGCTGGGGCTGTGGAGGAGCAAGGGGTGGATCTGACTCACAGACTGTACAGTAGCTGCACCTCACCGACAACCTGTCACTCAAGTGGCTCCGCCCTTAAATATACATTTGCTTCTAGAGCCAGTCTCAAGCAGCCTTTGAAGGAACTACAGGTTTTGGCACTTTCACGTTGGCTTCATTTTCAGTGCCGGAGGTTGCCGTTTCTACATATCTGCAAGTGATCTTTTCATATAACTGTCAGCAAAAAAAGCAAACAACCACACATAACAATGGGCATCAGCTGATATTTTCTTATTACATTTCATAAACCCTCAAACACTGATATCAGCAACAATACTGGCCTCAGAAATCCAGTATCTGAGAGTTCTAACCACATGTCTCTGCTGGTGCTCCATGTTGAAATACTCGCATTTGCAATTTAGAGTGATGATAAGCAGCTGGCACAGTTTCAAAAGTTAAAAAAAAGGCCTAAAGTTAAGTTGAGTACTTGGCTACTATCCCTCAACATTAAGCAATGACCTCACTGATTTTGTTTTCCATGTTCTTATCACACACACTGACAGCACAACATGTTGTAAGTTTCATGCAGTATATTGTAGACTTTCGGGGAGAAGAGCTACACTAGACAGAGCTGGAGAAACTATAAAACTGTCCACATCAATCATCATCTGAAAGGTCCACATGCAGTCAAATTCTGGACAGCAGCCAATCAACAAACAGACCCGAGCCTATTCCTGTTTTTCAAATGAAAAAATCATGGTGGTTTGGTCAAAAATGTTGTCTTATTTCACCCACACAGTCCACTGAATACTAACTTATAAAATATGACGACTACAGGGGGTTTGGATCATGTTGTCAGATTAGTGAGTTGTGACCATTTAGTAACGACGGACCATGAAGGAGCAGTTTTCCCAACATCATCATGTGTGGCAAAAAAAAGAGCCAAGGAACCCAGTGGTGTGAAAACAAATACAGCAGCCGGATTCAGAGTTCGCACCTCTGCAAGTAACCCCTTCCTGGTTGGTTGCGTCAATGACACCCAAAGGTCACGAAGGGTCCCCCTCGGAGGAATGTTGAACTCAGGTAAAAAAAAAAAAAAAAAACGGGGGGAAAACCACATGGAATGTCTGCACTCATTTACTTCATCAAGACCTGTATCATTAGTGTAAATCATATGAGGGGGATGTACAGGAAACATGCAACATGCATGTGTTAATCATTTGCTGCTGGCTGAGCTGAGTGCATACAGGAGGCTGACATCGAAATATCAAAGCATGTTCTCATAGAGGATGTACAGTACGCCTACTCTGGGTAGACTGAGCGCCAGTTAAACATGAAAAGTCACATGAAGTCTGAGTTCATCACTGCACGTCATAGAATGGATTCTGTGTTATTATCACTGTAGCAGACTAGCTTTTTATTGATCACCACTGGGGATGTTTGTTTATTGGCGGGCATTAGCAGGGCAAGCAAGCTCTTCAATCAATGTGTGTGTGTGTGTGTGTGTGTGTGTGTGGTATTTCACATGGTGGCCTCCCTCGTGGACTGCTCGCAGGTTGCAGGGGTCAAAAGGCCACTGCCTCCCCCCAACTTGTAACAAGTCCAACACTGCTCTGTCTGTTTGTCCCCATAATTAAAACACCTCAAGGCCACCGACTTCAACTTCACCCTGTCATGTTCCACTCAGTCAGAGCCCATCTCGGTCATTGCGGTGACATGTATGAAAATTGATAGGTTATGTCATGTAACTACCGTAATTACAAGGCCGAGTGACAACATATGAAAGCACTGGCAGGGGTTTATTCTGACCGAGAATTTACTGCTGCTGCTGAATATAAACATGTTGCAGAGCGGATTGAGTTTCATGTCAGACATCTGAGACTCTCACAACACTTAAACAATTTACACTTCAACACAATATGCCCATTAACACCAGGTCTGATAACAGTTTGGTTTCAGTCAACATTTTTACAAGCCTTAATGGGATTATCTTATCTGAAACTACTCTTTCTCTGATCAACAGGAGCCTTTTTCTCCTATTAATTAATCTATATCTACAGTAGAAAAAATAACAATTGCTGTTAATAATTAATCATAACCTATGAAGCTATATCAATAGGCA
This sequence comes from Epinephelus moara, assembly GCF_006386435.1. Lineage (NCBI taxonomy): Eukaryota > Metazoa > Chordata > Actinopteri > Perciformes > Serranidae > Epinephelus > Epinephelus moara. The sequence goes on along the minus strand of NC_065518.1, from coordinate 25,513,224 downwards.
ATTGATAAGTAATTTTCCCTCTTCGAGGAGCAGTATGTATATGAGGACACAATACAAATATGACAGAAAAATACATGTAGGAATATTGTACAAATGTTATAGGAATACTTCAGGATATATATAGGCTATAAAATCCCCTCAATGATGAAATGACATTGCACACATTAAGTTCTCAATATGCACTGAAAAGTCACTACAGATTCAGCTCACTACTGCAAACTAACTCAAAGTCTCTTATTGAATATGATATAAAATATAACAGAAAAGTCTCCATTAACTTAACACTCAGTATTACACTCACTGAGAGTCTGTCTGAGAAAATTAAGTAGTGATATATCGTCAAAATTGAACACGAACTCACCGAAGGAAACTGCGACACGAAGAACAGGACTCTCCCTGACTCCACTTTAATTATCTTTCCATTAGCAGTGTGTTTGAGGCTCGTGCGGTCCGAGGGAGCCGGTGGTGCAGCCGGACTGTCCCGCTGGTGCGCCGGGTGTGCGGAGCGGCGCAGCGCGGAGGATGAGGAAAGGGGCGGGCCGTGGATCAAATACCAATGAAAGCATCACAGAGCCACACCGGGAGCTCCCACACTGCCTCATGGTTAACACTTCCAGTTGACGTCTCCCTACAACACGCCAACTGGCTTGTCAACACGGTTTGGAGCCGTAAGTAAACATGTAATGACACGAGGCAGGTGGCTTTACAGCCAAACTAGGTGGCGCTGTAACACGGCCTCCTTGTGAATATTTTTAAGGCTTTCTAAAAAGACAAATTTTGAGTTCACCTTTATGTTTTTCACACATATACATAAGAGTGAAACAGTAGGCTCAGTGTGACAGCCACCTCCCATCATCAAGTGGTCATCATCAGACTTCATCAGCTGAGTAACTGCTGACTTTCAGCTGGAGGGAAATACATTATTATGAAATTGTTTCACAATGACGCAGTTTGACAAGTTACAGTAAGTTACAGTAAGTGACACAGTTTAAACCTAAATCTAACAATGACTCTGACCTTCACTGAGGGTGTCTGTGGCTTAAACTAACACAAGCAGGGCCCTCAGAGAGCGAAGACTTCTGCCACCCAGTAGCCCAGTTTTCCATGTTCAAATCAGCAAGTGCAACCACTACATATGTCTGGATATGTTAACAACACTATCAGGGTTATGTCAAAGTATGGTAGCTGAAGCCTTGTCGTCTCAGCTGTGTATCAATCAGCATATATGTGCTTCTAAATTGGAAATATTTCACATATTTAACATACATTTGTGAAAAGTGGAAAACTATCATGCACATAATATCATCAAATGCTTGACTTATCTTATTATATCACCATGAACATGGCAGCCTGTTATCAAAAACAGTTGTTATGGAAAAACTGTATGTTCACAAGGAAGAAATTTCTACTTGATTCAAATGTGAATTTGCATATTTAAAAAAAAAGTATGACACAAACCAGTATGTTTTAGTATCGTAATATTTACACACATGGTGTTACTGTTGTACTGCTTCTCCTGTGAAACCACTGTCCCTGAGTGCTCCATGCTTTGCATGCACTTTGAGCAGCTATATATGTAGGCTACCCCAGAGGATTACTGCTACCCTACATCAGTGGTTCCGAGCTGGTGGGTTGTGATCCAAAAGTGGGTCATGGGCCCATTCTGAATGGACCGCAAGTGACTCGCAAATGTGTCAGATTTACGCTTTATCTTTAAGTGCAATACATTTCTGACGCTTAATGTATTAGACTTTGAGACCTCAAACTACTGACTAAGGAGAAATCTGGACCCCATGGCTGGACCAATTGGGAATCACTGCCTTAGATGATTCACCTGCAGCGTTGGGGGTGACAGGGAATAAGATACCAGCACCTCTAAAGATTACTAATTTACATGTTATATCTTGTTTGTTTAACCCATACAAAAACCAAATCTGAAAGGTTTATTGCTGAATATATATCTTTATAGGTGCTCGTAGACGGATATACACATACTGTATACATATATATATATTTATTTATCTTTGAACAGACCCAAGGTCGCTGTGTCCCCCTGTTTCCAGTCCTTGTACTAAGATAAGTTAAGCTAAGCTAATCATGACCTGGTTGTAGTTTCATATTTAATGGACATATCTAAAAGTTGTATTATTACATATAAATTAGCCTACAATTAAATTTTGTTTTTAGATCCAAATGTTCTCGATGGTTGCCTGCTGATGCCGTGGATATACTGTTATATATTTGACAATAAATGCAGGAGGTGGTTATGTACATAGTTTTCATGTTTTCAGAGCTATTAAAAATCCTTGATGGAGGCTGGAAATTGTACTGTGGCCAGTTTTTTAAGTTGGCAATGTTTATATGTGACTGAAAACTGGAATCCTAAGAAAAAAATTACATCATGTTGGCTCATGTTTGTGATGATTCAACTGAAGGAAACCAGAGTTGAGTCTAGTGAGTCATTGGACAAATGGCTCATTTACTGCTGTTTAGGATAGGCTTTGCGCTTACATGCCTATACACAATATCTGACTTTGAGTAAATATACATTATAGAATTTCCATCACAGGGATAAGTTGACTTCACTCTCTTGCAGACTCACTTAAAGCTGATGAGTTAACTAGAGTTTTATATACAAACTCTCAGCAGGTTTAGCTTTAAACTTCAGTTCATTAACTACTCCATGACTGACTCCTGTAAAGCTTCATCCAGAGAACAACAGCCGTCGGAGGTGTAGCCCCATAAAGTGCACATGTCAGTGGTCCCACGCTGACCCGTCCAACAGGAAACAGTGCCTTATCAACAGGAACAGAAACATCCTCACCCCGTCCTCAAAGGCTTCTAACAGGTCTGTCTGTCGTTAAAGCTCCGAGGTGGCCTGTGAGTCTGCCAGCGTTCACCACAATCGATGAGGCCGCAGCCACATGCCACCTCTTAGTGCTACTGCTGCCCCCACACCCCTCGTACCACACACACACACAAACACACTGACGAGCTCACACGCAGGCAGGCGGAAGTAAACAGAATCTCACACAATCTGAAACGCCATCGTTCAATGTTTCAGACAACACCCTTCCTCATCTTACAACGTCTCTGTTTACCCGCGTTGTCAGAGGTTTTTTAAAAATAAATACTTTTTTTTAAGAGGTTAAATTTGTTACTGTAAATGTCCACATTTTTTACTAGAAGTTTCAGAATATATCCAGTATTCTTTTTCCTAATTAGCTCCCCTCATGGATGTATTACAAAAATCCATCCAATCAGGTTTGCCTATCAGCCAATAAGGATCCACTTTTTTTAGGACTGTGCCTTCAAATGTTTTCAGTGTGACTAATTTAATTGTTTAATCAATGTTATCATTGGAGCAGCAGCTGATTCATACTTTGTTTAGTGACAAAGGGGCTGAATGTCCTTTTAGCACATACCCTGTTTAATACACACCTCTAATCTGTATATACAGTAGTGGAGGGCATCTGAGGATTAGTGTGTGTTGTGTATGTGTGTGTGCGCATTCCATGCCTGTGTGTCAAACAGCACGTCTGTATTTGGTCTGTCCTGTCTCCAGCTGCCACCTATGCCCACACTTCCCGGGCATGAAGTGCTGGCACGGCCACTCCAACTGCAGCTCTAACAGACATTCATTTAACACCACCAGTAGCCAGGCTCCACTGTGCTTTCAGCAGAGTCATTGGGTGACCTTCACTTTGGATGTTTGTTGACCAAGTTTTGGCTGCATTGGCAAAAAACGTTGCCATCCAGTTTCCAGGCAGAATCAAGGAGCTGTTTTCTCACAAAGACACATTTTTGTCCTGGTTTACATCATTTCTTGTTAAAACATTCCACATGATTACCACAGGTTAGCACATTAATGTGTGTGTGTGTGTGTGTGTGTGTGTGTGTGTGTGTGTGTGTGTGTGTGTGTGTGTGTGTCTATTAAAAACACATTGATCAGCCACACTGTTGCACTGGGTGAAATGTTCCTTCATTACCATAAACATGGGAACTGTAGTTCATTTTGAGTCTATGCCACATACACTGTCACGTTGCTGTAAATACGCATACAGCACCAAATGTGTTCCCAGCAAATACACCGTTTTATTTTTTTCTGATTTATGTGTACTAAAAACAACAGTACCCAGCAGTTTTAGAAAATTATTTAGGCTTGATGATTAATGCCCTCAGTGGAGAATAATCTTCTTGTGGCTGAGCGTGGCAGAGAAGCCTACAGAGAAGTCAGAAAGTTTCGAAAGATGGACTCATTTTCTGATTGTAAGAAAAATATAAAATAAACACCAGGCCTATACGTTAAAGCTTTTTTTTGTATTTTTGTATTAATAAAAGATAAAGTAACTACATGTAATGTGAAAGCTGTCTAGAAAGTGGTGAACCCAAAGTTAGTTAACACATGACTCTGCTGTTACCCTACCTGTGTGGAGCATTTTTAGCGCCTTTAAGCTTATTGTTTTGGTTTTACAGCCCGCAACTTTACTGCTTTGGTTCTGTATTACCACTCTCATCAGTGTCATTTCCAACAACAAGCACCTGTTTAGAAAAAAAATCAGTTTAACCCACTTACACTGCCTGCCCAGCACCAAACAGCAGACAAACACCATTAGCTACTAGCTGGTAACCATAGTGGAGAATTCATCAGCCAAAGAGCCAGATTTTTCCGTCAGAAGATAATGGAGACTGAACAGAGCCGAAAGCCAATTTAATTTTGCACTTACCTTTGTCCGATCGCCAAAAACACAACTCCAATTAAATACTAATGTTGCTAAACAATCGTTCGCTAACGTGCTAGCCGTAACAACTTAACAACATCAAACTTTGTCAGCGTGTTATGTAGCTTGTTGCACTGTACCCAAGTGGCCAAACACTTTCAGCTACAGTATCTAAAATTACAACCTTTTAATTGTACTTCCTTTTTGTAGATTTTAAGTGGCAACTTGCAAAGAGAAAGTATGTTTTCCTGTTTTTGACCTTGTGTCAATGATGGGCTCAAACTTGTACTGTGAAGATGTTACGATGCCTGACTGATTACTATTAGGTTTTGTGTTTAAAGGAGCAGTGTGCAGGATTTAGTGACATCTTCTTCTCTGTGCCAAGCATGAACTTCTTCTCCTCACAGGTATCTATCCTGTCCGAAACAAACGGCCCAGGTGGTTAAAACTGATAAAATCACTGAATAAAGCAGCTCTGCGATCTACGATGCTATTCAGCTCATCACAGATGGGCGGCCAGCCCAGCATCTGCTAGTGTGTACTGACCTTTTCTCTCTGATAACTTAACTGTTAGGCTTGTTGCGAGAGGGCTGCAAACAACAGCGGCCAATTCAAAAACACAAAAACGTGAACGGCCCTATCTAGAGCCAGTGTTTTTGGTGTGTATGTTCTGGGCTGATGTAGAAACTTGGCGGTGCAACATGGCCATCTCCATAGACGAGGACCCAGTCCCTATGTTGATATAAATGCATCATTCTAAGATAAGGAAAACACAATGATTCATATGTTTAGGTGATTATACACTAAAGAAAACATGCTTCTTATATTCCATTTCTGCCAGTATATCCCCCTAAATCCTACACACTTGACCTTAAATGTTGCCTTGATAATAAGTCTATCTTTGACTTGTTTATATAGCAAATGTTGTTACAGCGGTATATATTTCTATTACATCATGACTCTTGTTGAAATATGTCTGTTGAATGTCGTTATTAGTCACTACTTCTTGAATGCTGTTATCGTAGCTGATATGTTATCTGCATTATTTCAGCACTTCAGCCTGTAAACCCTTTTAAGATATTAGAAGTAAAAATAGTGTTTTGTACAATTTTAGATATGTATGGAGGCTGATACTGCAGCATAATGTTTTTATGTTCGTCACTTATTCTCCTGCAGGCTCCTTGGTGTTGTCCAGCCCTCTCCTATCTTTCTAAACCACATTGTGACTCATGTGTTTGAAGCACTGTTTAGCATGTCTCGACTCCACACTTAGGTAGATTTATTCTTACATTAAATCTGTCTGGACCTGTTGGCTGTCTTGATTTCTAGGCTGCCTGTGTCTTTGTTGCCGTGAGTGTGAGAAGCAAAATATTGTTTCTGTAGATCTGCCGAAACTTGTCATTTGTTTTTTTAATAGCCCACTTTCCCAAGCATCTCCTTTCTCTTCTGCCTCCCTTTTATTTCTTTTGCACAATCTCAAATCCTCCTGTCCATCTCTCTGTTCCTGTTTCCCCCCCTCCTCTCTCTCCCCAGTTTTCCTTGCATCCCGCTTCTCTCTCCCCTTCACTCCATCCCAAGATAAACAACCTCTGTTCTGAGGCATGTCAGCTATTTGTTCAAAAAAGCTCACAAGTTTTTGGATGCCGTTCAGAGCTGGGTCTCCAAAGGGAGGCAAGATTACAAATTTAGTGCTTTTTCACAATCTCCCTCTCTGTTTTTCATTTTTCTTGGTCTGCGCTGCTCCTTTTTTTTCCCCTCCCAACGCTCTCACGACTTGTACATCTCTTACTTGAAACTTGGTGATTCCCAGATTTGTGAGTTTTGATGCCCTCTCACCTTTTTGTTTGACCTTATGTTCCTCCTCGTGAAACCAGTTAGACCATACAGAGTCTTCAAATTCCCGTCTTGTTTGTTAAACCGTGATTTATTTTCTGTCAGGAACTTTCATCGCTCTTCTCTGATTAACACGAGGGGAGAAGCCAACACCAGTTCTCATGCCTCTGAGCAGTCTGTGTCAAGTCCCTGTGAGAGTACAACACACACTTCAGTGACTCTGCGGCAAAACATTCCCAATTTGGCATTTGCTTATCACTGACTTGTTTAGAGAAGCTTTTTATAGTGTGATGACCTGATGTGGACATTTTTCTGATGACAAGGTTGCGTGTGTTTGTGTGGTGGGAGTCCAGAATGTGGTGTTCTGTGGTGAGATAAAACCAAGAACATTCAAAGCAATCATCTGTTTTTCGGTTCACACACTTTTCCCTGTGTGGTCTGAAGGCTTGCAGTCGTGTTGCATGTTTTTCTGACAACAAAATGATCCTAACTTCAATATTTTTCACCGCAGATTACATCTTTTCTTTCTCTCTTTGATCTCAGTGTTTAGCTTATTCTCTCAAATGTCTCCCTCCTTCACAAAGTGTGTGCGTGTTTCCCAGAGGTGTGGACTCGTGTCAAATGACTTGAACTTAAGTCAGACTCGAGTCACAAATTAGATGACTTTAGACTCAACTTGACAAAATCAAAAAAGACTTGCAGCTTGACTTGGACTTTAACACCAATAGCTTGTGACTTTACTTTGACTTGAGCCTTTTGACTCTAAACTACTTGATACTTTCTCCCAAACCCAAAGATTAAAAAGTATGTTATTTCAAAAATGTGCCACACTCAGTTAATTTCTCTCCATTTCCTGAATCAATTCACATAAACGCTATTCACTCCTGGCAAGTCGACACTTCATTCCCCAGATGATCCACTTGGTTTAAACCAATCCATTAGCATCCAGTCAAGTTGCAGGAGAGAACCACAAAGAACTAACGTTACATTTCTGAGTGCCAGTTGGAAAAAATGATACCACAGATAATTTCATTCGTGTACAAAAACTATGCAGTGGTCAACAAGAAACAAATAAAAGTATGCAAAAAGTGTGGGTTGAAAATTACAGACAAAGAGGCAACAACTTCCAACTTCATTCAACATTTGAAGTTGCATGAAGAACAGTAAGTCTTGACCAGGGAAACTCAACTTGCTTTGCCAGAGGCCACTTCTGCAAGACAGGAGGCCAGAGGCCCATTAATAAATAATAATATTTTTCAATATATTTAATAAATGAATTGACTCTTTTCAACCTTTCAGTGTTTGCTGTCCTTACTCATTTTTGCAAAGCTGGTAGTAGCAGTCCCACACAGGTCAAGGGTGTTTCTAGGATTTGTGGACATTTGGGGCACAGCCCAGACCTCTGTCTGGGGATCCAGATCCTCCACTGATACTTTTTTGGTAAACAAACTCTTTTTATTTTATTTAGCTTATTTACTTGCAAAGTATAAAACACCCCGAGTGTGAATCAGTTTACTTAGATTTGGTCCATGGACCTTAAGTTGAGTAGCCCTGGTGTAGACTAATATTCACACAGTTTGCGCGCTAATGCTCAGCTGATGTTAGCTTAATAGTGAAGTAACCATTTCAGTCTTGAAGTGGACCAAGCAGCAACCTCTGGTGCTGAAAAATGAAACCAACATGGAAGTGCCAAAAGGTGCAGTTCTTTGAATGGCCACTTGAGGCTGGCTCCAGGAGTTAGTCAATCTCCATTTCATTTCATTTCATTTCCTTTTGACCCCTCCCCGGGGTATAAGGGGCAGACAAAAAAAAATAACATTAACAAATCAGGACAGGCGGCAGCCAATGCACAACAAAATAACTAAAACAGAATTTGTGTACATATGTACAAGTCAAAGCAAATCAAGAGAAACTATTCAAGATTTTCTTTAAAAGTTTCAACAAATTTGACAAGACCTTTACTTTTCGAGATGACATTAACTTTTGAAACTTGTAAATATTTGGATTTACTCTATAGAAGTGTCCGACCAACTCTCTTCTCTCTTTATCAAAAAAAGAACACACAAGTACATAATGATATTCGTCTCCTCGATTGCCAGTCAAACAAAGAGTACATTTCCGGGGGACATTTTCACGATCATACCTGCGCTCAGAGATAGGTAACTTATGATTTCCACACCGAAACTTAGACAAACAAACTCTTTCGGCAGGTCTTAACATAATCAGATAAGGTTCAAAAGTGAAATCAGTTTTAAACAATTTATAACTATCACATAAAGGGTTACTTTGTAATTTCTCATGCCATCTCTGTAGTTCCATATCAGATAATCTACGTTCAATCATTAATTTTAAATATTTAGGGTTCATCCGTCCAGCGTCATGCCATAAGTACGATAAACCACAATCATCAAGAATATTTTTAACTTTGGAAATCCATTTACACTGAAAAATATTGTCATCATACAAAGTCTTGAAAACAATAAACACAGTCAAAGAGATTTATGCTGTATTATGACTAATTAAATGTACCCAAAAGTTAATCATTGTCATGTTTACCTTTAAATCTAAACTATTTCGACCAGCTCTCCATAAATAATACAATTTGCTGTGCATTTATTAACATTAAATAAACATTTCAAAAAAGATCTGTGAAGCATTTCAATTTGGTCAAGTTTATGAAATCCCCAGACTTCGCTTCCATATAAAAGAATAGGCACTATAAGCTGGTCAAATAACTCACATTGTATATCAACAGGTAACTGTAATCTAGTAACTCTGTTTTCCAAGGAGACCCACATGTTAAAGTGCCCAACTTTACAGCAGAAATAAACATGTTTACAGCCTGGTACAAAAAAAACGTTTTTGGTCTTTATAGCTAATTTCCCCCTTCATGAGATATCAACGGGGGTGAATTTTTACATAACTCACCCGTTTACATTTTATGAAGACTTAAAATTACGTATAATTAAGGGACAGCCACTTTGAGTGACAGGCTGTCTGCCGATAGTGTCCTCAGCTTCTCAGTCAGATCCACCGCTCACTCCTCCAGCCTCTGCTCCGCCAGCTTCTCACCAAAATAAGGTCATTTCTGGCTCAAAAGCATCAATATGGTGTTGGCATCGAGGCTTCAAAATGGTAGTCCACAAACCAATGGGCGATTTGTGCTCTGGACTTGAGTGCAAAGACTTAAGACTTGCAAAACAATGATTTGGTCCCACCACTGGTGTATTCACGTATTGAACTGGTGGAACCACGAACAGGTTGCCCAACAGTGCCTAGCCTTTGATGCAAGGCGCTTGTGTACTCTTGCATCTTGTGACAAACACACTTTTTCCCATAAAAACACACGTAGAAAAAGACACCCACTTCTCTGTACGTTTTGCTGGTGACACATGCTGAGATCTGCTTCTTTTTATATCCCCGTGCACACACACATACACACACATGCCTGTGCACAACAATACAACGGTTGTGTTTAGACTAGGCCACCATTCCTATATGGAGATACAGATCACTGTTTTGCTTTCCCGAGCATGATGAAGGGGTAATTATATCTAACCAGAGGGAGCACAACAGAGAGAGAGAGAGGGAGAGAGAGTGATGAGGAAAGGAGAGGGGAGTGTTGGAGCACAGACCCACAGACTGTTTATTGTCTCAAAAATATTTTCCCTATGGCCACCAGTGCTGGGGATGATGGTGAAAAATACATGTTTATGTCTGACCCCAAAAAGTCAACCCCTAAACCTGCCTACTGCCCCATAAGTAAGTGTGTGACGACAAGAATCAGAGTCTGACGTGCTTGTTAACCCCTCAGTGTGATTTACTCTGTGTCTGTAAGAGTGTTGATGCTGCCTGTCTGGCCTCAACCAATTTGTCTGTGGCTTGTTGCCTCGGTGAGTCCTTCCAAGTGATGTCTGGAAGACGGAAGATTCAACCATGAACTTTGTCAGCTGGAGTGTGCAAATGTTTTGTGACGCATCTGGTGTGAATCACAGCATTTTGCTCGGGAGCAAGATTTTTTTTTTTTTTTGCCTTTTAGGGAGAGGGATGAAAGCAAGATTGTCTTTGAGTTGTGTGTTTGAGTTTGCTAGAATATAACATTTCTAGTCTCTCTATGTCTTCATATTGAATGTACCGTAGCAAGTGACGGAGAGCAAGCTGTAGCCTGCATGCCATTCAGTGGTGTAACAGTTAATAGTGGTCCCCTCTCAATACACTACAAGTGCGTACCTCTGGTTCTATAGATCTTAAAAGCTTGCACTTGAGATTGCACTTCCTTGGGTCCTCACCAATACACCTGCCAATTGAAAGTTGATTGGGCAAATGGTTGTTGAGAAAATCAAAGGACAGACAGACATGCAGACAGAGACTACTTCCATTTTTGTTTGATACGTTGACCACAAAGGAAAAGGGAATCGACCAGGGATGTGTGGACGCTGAAGAACAGCCGACAGCAGGCACTCTGCCATGATCACCGGCTGCACAGACCTCTGGCCCTCTCTCTGGTTCTCTAACATACCTTGCAGGCCCGGGCTTTCCTCACACCCGTTATAACTGCCTCTCCAGCCCTTGTAAAGCCTCCATCATGGTCTTGACTCTCAGCTGTCTTGCTCTATCTCACAGCCCCTGAGCAGCCTCCAGCAAGCAAGCCCCACTGACCCAGACTGTGCTCTGAGCTCCTCTGCCAGATAACCAAAGGATAGTCAGGATATCAGCGAGGTCTGTGCCCATGGGGCCCTCTGTCAGCTTTCCTCCAGTGTCCACATACCTCTGGATGTGAAGCTGTGGGCTTTGTGAATTTCCCCGGGGATTTCGTTCCCCTGCTCTCCAAATATTTGTTTGTTATAATAGGACAAACAATATTTCCTGGTCTAGCCATTCAAGTGGGTTACATAAAAACGTGTCCCTGCCCCGTTCCTCCAGACCTCCATTCTAGCATCAACTTAACATAAGATGTAAACGTTAGCATGTCCAGCCAATTAGCATACTAGTTTCAGTAGTTGGTTCCAAGCCAAGCATCCAAATATGAGTATGCTAGAATGAATAAGTCTGATAAAGGTATGATTCTTACCATGCTTAGAAGGACTTTACTGTAATACAAGTAGGTTATGCTGTTTCTTTATATACATGTTTTCTATGTGGAGTAGCAGCTTTAGCACAATATGTAGCCATCAAAAATTTTTTTTTTTTTTTTTACAGATTCTCATTTAAAAACAAGTCAGCTGGAAACACTAAAAGGTCAGCCAAAGACACAAAGCAGGCGTAACCCAGTAATGTTATCTTCATTTCCTAGCTAGCAACAACTGGTAAAATCTGCTAATGACATTTGTCATTCAAGCCAACAAAATCAACGATAGCCAGCTAGAAATTAGGTGCTTTTGTCTACATCTGTGTGAAACCAATAAAGACTTATTGTTTCAAAAATAACCAAGAACTATGAGTGGAAAATGTACCGCTGTTATCGTTGTAAACTGCGTGAGAACACGTAATTGTGCTGTGAGAAAAACAGAAAGCTTGCCAGAAGTAGGAAAAATAACTAGATGGATAGATTTTATTTAGTAATGGTGCAGGTTTTAGCAAACAGTCATTTGGAAGCATCTTATGTCAAAGTGTGATCTAGAAAGCTGACAAAGAGATTGATGAGGAAAAGGGAGGAAGGAGAGGAAGTCGGGGTGTAGACAAGGATGCAGAAGAGAGGATAAGGAGGAAAGAAGCTGGAGGAGGAGAGAAGGAAAGTGTGAAGGGAGTGAGCTGGTGTGCTTAAACAGGATGAATATTTCACAGACAGAACGTGGGGATGTCTTTCCAGGAAATGACTTTTGCACAGTGCACATGCCTGCCAGGTATGCTGAAAGCATTTCCAGCAGCAGAAGCCCAAGAAATTCAACCAATTACCAAAGTAATTTTCAAAGAAAATCACTGCTGAGCCAGCTGCGAACTATAATGTATTTTTATTTGAGACCAGAGACATTTTCAGGTAATGAACAACAGCCCTCTGAAATTGTAAGTAATGGTTTGGAAAAAAACAGTCTCCCTCCCAAATTGCGCAGCAACATTAGAGAGTTATGTGCTGTTATAATGTGTGTACTTAAAGGAATTATAGTTGTGTTTTGGTTGAGTTTTATGATGTTGCCGCTACTTGACCCTCAAAACATGCCCGGATTAAGCTAAAACAGGCTGATCTCACCATTTAGCATACCAAGAAAAATGCAGGCTGGGACATTAAAGAGGCAGCCATGACTTCTTCTCACTGGTAAAGAAGGAAAAGAGTGAAATCTCCCAAAAGTCCAACTACACTTTTAAGTGGCCCAGTGTCCTTTGTGTGAGTTTTGGACACTGAAGCAGACATTCGGCCTGCCAGCAGACTGTTTTATAAAGCACAAATTCTCACTTTCAAACAAAACTAAATTTAATTAAATTCAAATTCTCAGTCTGAGTAATATCCTCTTTTTTTATTGCAGCGGTGTGCATTAAAACAAAGATTGAGTACCAGTTAGTAAATCCTGTTTCTGCGGCGAGGTCTGCTCCCCAGCGGCCAGACTGGTTTAAATTAGGCCTCTCCAACCTTCGGCGGCCCGTCCGCTAATTTGACTCCTAGAATAACAGCAGCTACTGTGTTTTTCAGGAGTCTGGAACCAAACGTCCATCTAGGGAGTCTGCAGTGGACACAGGTGCTCTCTCTCTCTCTATTCTCCAGGATTCTGGTTGAATTATGTGTTCAGGAGGGACTGTTTTACTATTTTAATGAGAAAAAATCCCAAATGTCTTGTTTTCATCAAGTGTGTTTCCTGATTGGATCTTTGCTCTCTAGTCTGTGGATCTGGCAGCACGTGTGTGTGTGTTTGTCCATGCGTGCTCATGAGGGTGTGTGTATTTTGTCTATGTAGGCATGAGTGCATGTCTGCCAGTTAATCTCTCTCAGATTACAGATTACCATCTTCCAACTGTAACCAGCAGTTTCGATTACTTTTTGTCTCTAAAATAGATTTTAAAAAATAATAATTTTCAGTTTCTTTTCAATCTACAGACAGGAAATTCAAAAACTAAACATTTACATACATAACTGTGCCAGAATATGTTCATACAGTGCCGTCATCCGTTCATCTGTAGGAAAACATGCATGGACAAAAGCAGCCACAACACAGACCCAGACACCTTTGACCTGTTGAACACGCATGCACGAATACACATGGACACACAGAGTCCATAATTTCACTGAACACACAGTAGATGAACAAAGTCAATCAAAGGAATGTCCAGTGATAATAATAGTCTTCAAAAAGCACTAGGCTTGGCTCCAACCATGCAGGCATTATTGACACAACATATTGACACACATATATACACACACAGATGTATGACTTTGCCCAGTTGATGACAACTGGGAGGTTCATTCAACTGAAGGAATACTTCACCAGCAAAATGACCATTTGTATATCATTAACCCACTGCGTGTTACCTTCAGTTTGTGAAGAAATGTGGGAAAAACAGTTTTCTTCACGAATTCGAGGTAACATGCGGTGGACTAATTACAGGCTGTTCTCATGCACTGTTTGTACATATACCTACAAAAAGTAATTCACCACAATCTTGTATATATCCCACGTATTCATGATTTTATATATCCCAGTATTTCGTGTACAACCCATGTAATCAGGGAAGGGTCCGATCACATAACCAATGGGCTTAAGAGAGTAAAGACGGAAGTCGTCCCCCTAAATGAAGCAGGTTGGGGTGGTGGGTGGGTCACAAAACACAGGACTTTCCCCCAGGAGACTAGTATTTGGAACCATGTGAAACCAAGTGAACTTTGGCTTATTTTACGGTAAGTTGTCACCTTGTTTCCTTTCCTAAACTTAACCAAAGTAACCTGCCTAAAGTGACATAACTTTACACTGAGTATGTAACTTTACGTTAAGTAAATAATGTCATTTATAGCCACTAATTCGTTAGATTTCATTTGAACCGATGTATGTGTATCTTCATAAAATATACAAACTATATGAAAATGGGTTGATTAATATCTATACAAATGGTCATTTTGTGAGTGAAGTATCCTTTTCAGTTGCACGAGTTTGACAACAGACAGAGGTGATGGAGTGGTTCATTTTTTTTTTTTTTTCCTGTAGGCTAAATACTGTATGAGGCTACAGCCTAGCATAAAGACTGGAAGCAGGTAAAAGAGTTAGCATGGCTCTGTCCAAAGCTAACATAAGGTAAAATCCACATACCAGCGTGTAAAGGTCACTTATTAACATGTTATATCTCATTTGGTTAATCCATACCACAGTGACTTCACAAACAGTGTGTCATGAGCTGGTGCCAATTCAGTGCCATGTTTGCTCTGAACCCAATGGCCTGGAGTGCAGAGGCATTACTCAAAAAGAGACTGTCAGATAAAGGCTTGTATTTACACCAAGCATGCTTGGAGTAATTTATTCCAAATCTAGCGTGTTATCTCCTCTAGGTCATGCTGTTTGTCAAGGCAAGAGTGATGTCATTCAAGCTTGGTACAAACAAACATGGTCAGACACCCATACTTTCCAGCAAACTGTGTGTGATGCAGTTGTTAAAGTCAGATTTATATCATCACTACTTGGTTTGGTTCAAGGCTTAAAACTCTGTATGTGGAGATTTTCTGAAATATTTATGAAGAAAATGAAGGGGATGTTTACTTTTTAAACCTCGGCTGCCTTAAAAAAGAGAGTGGTCATGTTTCAACTATCTGCAGCCAAACCTAAAAATGTGAAAAGTCCACTTTCCCACCAAGAAAACCAACTCACTTTAGGTGTAATCACACTCTATTTGATACACTATAAACCATAAAGGCCTCTGTTGGAAATCCCCCCCATTCCTGGTTTTGCTTTTCAAACCCCAACCCTTCTGCACTCCACCCTCCTGCTCCAGTCCCCATCACTCAACATTCACACGCATCTGAGTGCACATATGCATACTGTAGATGTAGACCTCTTGCATTCGTCAAACTGGGATGCGACGCTGATTAGCTTCCTGGCAGGAACGCTACCACCCAACCCCGGAGTCGAAGCTGAGTCTTGGAGGGCCCGACAGTGGGTGGAGAGCTGTAGCCGCCGCTGTTTGTTTGCACTGTGTCCCGATTTCCGTGAATTCTGACCTGACAGGAAGAGTGGAAGGGAGATGGGACAATGGGCTATTGTAAGACCGCACTTTATATCCATGCAGGGCTAAAACAGGAAAACACGTTAAGACGGGCACAAGCATACACACACTCTAACCTGCACGAACACACAGCGTTACAGAAATCCCGGCAAACGCCGTCATGTTCCCCATCCTGTTTCTCAATCACGAATTTCATTGACTGCACAATTTCAACCCCTCCTGATCTTACCGTTCAGAGCAGATCAAATATAACTGACCTATTATACGCAATCCAGCCACAGCTGACATTTAAAATACGTGGACTGAAAGATTACTGCCCATCAAAGAGTTCCAATAAGCTCAGTGTATTTTGGATGAACTGTTCCTTCACATCAGTTTGGCAAGACGCTGGTCCTTTGACACACTGTCTTTCTCCATGACCCTACCTCAATGTGTACCCACACACACGACGTCCTCTAGCACGTCCATGCCTCAGCCTGTGACCTCGTCCATTTCACCTTTCAGGTCAGGTGGGAGAATTGAGCTCTCAGGCTGAATGATCTATGGATTCGCACAGGCTGTCAAAAGAGTCAGAGGAAGGGAAAGATGTAGAGGAAGGGAGGCTATTTACAGACTGGAGGTATTTGGCGGGGCAATGCTATTTTCTGTGCTGTATGTGTGTGTGTGTGTGTATTCTCTCGTCAAAGCCTGTGAATATGAAGGTGTGAGACTCTTATATAAGCTGTACTATGTGTTTACTCTGTTCATCCATCGAATAGCAATGTCCAAAGCCCCGATAGAAGGGAGGTCAGGGCAGGCGTGTGTGTGTGTGTGTGTGTGAGTGTGTGTTTGTGCTGTGAGGAATGTTGATGTCTGACCTTTTTACTCTTTGCGTATGGATGATTGACCCAGAAGACAGACCTGTGTGTGCTGGCTTCACTCACACATACACCAGACGTGCCTCTTTTCTAAAGCGAGAACAAAAACCCCAATCATGCAAACCAAAAACATGCCATACATGCTCTCTGAGTGTTTGGACACATTTGTCAAAAAGTGGATGCTGATCCTAGTCAGTGTGTGTCAAGTGTCAGTGTCAGTGTGATTTCACTCACCTCACTGTAATTAGTTCTCAATATGTTTGGCTCGGTGGTATCTAAATAACAGTGTGAGTGTAGCTGCAGCGGTAAGTTTGTAAGTGTGAAAATAGCAGTGTGTGTGCAGAGTCTGCTGCTAGAAGTTTCTATTTCATTATGATGAGGAAAAACAGCTTTAAGAGTAGGGTTTTTCTGTGAATGAGAATGACAGCTATATTTTGTCACATTCTGAGTGCTTGTTATTGCTTGTGATGGTATGTCTGTTTAGGAAAAATACTGGTAACAGAGGCAGGAAAGACTGTTTCTCCCGAATTGACCTGATGTTTCTGGCCAAGTGCTCAGATGGATTAAACCTGCACTCAGTCAGCATTCTGATTGTGTATTTGTGTGAACATAATGAATCTAAGTCCAATATCACTCTTCTTTTAGCTCCGTTTTGGGCTCCACCATCTCCTGAAGAAAACATCTGTCTCTTTAGCTGCTAAATGTTCTCCAGCTTGTTGCTAACTTAGACTGTCTGTTGTTTAATGCTGAGCAGGTAGTGTACAGTAGGTTTGAAAGACCTTTTCTGTTAAAAACAGCTGCCTGCTGCAGCTGGAAACGAGGTTGATAAGAGCTTTGAGAGTGAGCCAAAACAGTAAAGTTGTGGGCCAAAAAAAAAGGGAGGGGACCTATTATGCATTTCCTCATTTTCTGTCATATATATAATGTTACAGTGTCGGATGTTTACATTTAACGTGGCCAAAGTTTCCAATAATGAGGTTAACATATGTGAAAGTTTTCAACTTTGGTTACAAGCTGACGTCAGCTCATGACGGATTTCTTTATATGGTCATCTGCTCCAGGCACATTACAACAAATGTTTACAGTACTTTCATTGCTATGCTAACGTCAGGGTAACATGTATTTGGTTGAATCTAGGTTGTGACGATGGGTGACCAAAATTCAATGTCAGGACAATGTCTAATGCCAATGTCAATAGTATGTATAGTACTGACGACAGATGACGCTGATGAATGGTTTTGATGTTGTGTTGCTAAGTAACCAAAATCCAGCGTCTTCCAAGTGTCTCATGCCAACATCATCTTGACATATAATAATGACAGTTGTGTGTATGGGGAACAAAATCCTACATCTGCAAAACATCAAACTCTAACGACCACACAATGTGAAATTCTAACATCGTCAGACATTTAAAGTATCGTCAACCCCATTTTCATTCCAACCAAAATTTAACATGTCCAACTGTCCAACGTCTTTCTGATGTCATAATATGTTTTTTTTAATTCATTTCTCACACTTTCAGATCATATTCCAGCTGGAACATTTCAAGTTTTGAAGATTTCAGCTTTTTTTGGTTTGATTTTTCCCAGTAGAAAGTGCTACTATACTCTGTTATTCTCAGTTCCCTGCTTCAATAACAGTACAGAGACTGCAAGACCGCAGATCCAAAAACTCAGACACACTGACAAATCAGAGATGACTCGGCTTTTTGGGAGGGGAGCTTTAAGTAACAGGTGCTAAAACAGAGCATTCCAGACAGAGGGTGAATAAAGGTATATTCGAGTGGACAGTATGACGAAAATAAGTGTTTAGTTTTTAAGTTTTGATTTTTTAACATTAAAGCAAGGTCCAGTAGAAACACAAAATACAAGTATGAACCTGAAAAAGAGAATAATAGGGGCCCTTTAAAGACACTGAAAGTGAGAGGATCTGCAGATTTGGGACATAATTCTCTGTGGGTTCATTACTACAAGTGCCTGCTTTAACGTTACACATAGTAATTTTATTGAGTATTAATATAAAGATATTGATCAGAGCAGCTTTAAAGTAAAGAGTTTGAGTCCACAGAGGTAAAGAAAAGAAAAGAAAAGTAAGAACTCACAAAATTTCTTTTATTGTAGCTTTATAGTGTAGCATTTTTCCATCATACTAACCTTTAAATTTTTACTTCAAGTAGCGATAAGCCATATCTCCCAGGCTGCCATTGATAACACCCATTGGAGGGGGTTCTCAGATCTCAGAGTACATGAGCTGCAGAGAGAGTGATGACAATGCCATAGCGAATCAAAGTGACAGTGGACAGAGAGCATCGTCAGGGTGTGCTGCTGCTCTGAGCAAATTACAAAGAGGCCACTGAAGCAGCCGCAGAGTTCCCTCTCCACCAGCGACAGTCAGATCCAAAGATGATGCAAACTGCGGTTGTATTGCATTGTGGGATACTGAGGAAACTGCCAGTGGAGAAATATGTCTCTGTGCCTTCTCTAGAATAAATGTTTGACCCTTAAACACTGTAACTGACAACTCTACAAAGAGCAGTGTTTTTAAAATCCAGGCTTACTGCCGAGAATGCAGTGTGTCTATGTTTCAACAACATCTGCCATTTAAAACTGTTTAAAGGTGGATTTGTCTTTCACTTAGTCTTTTCAGAGGTTTTTCATGGACCAGGTTTTCCTTGACATGTTGGAGAGCACAATAAAAAACAACAAGCCGAGACTGAAGTGGTTAAGAAGAGGTAAAACTGCTTCACACGACTTCAGCAGTAATGGCCTACGCAGCGCTCATCGTCACTCTGCTCTTTCGTTCTTCCTCCTCTCCAGCCTCACTTTTGCGTCCCTTTTCTCCTCATCTTTTTCCCTGCTCTCTGCTGCTGTGATTGCCTGTCTCCTTGTGGCCCGATGCCCAGCCACCACTGGGTAGCATTCCTCACCCCGAGCCAACGGGAAGAGAGGGATCGGAGGGGGAGGAAGAGGAGAAGGACAAATGGAAGGAATGAGAGCAAGAACCACAGTGGGTCTCCTTATATAGAGTGTGATGTTATATATCTGTGACCTCGCTGAGGAGGCGAGGAGCCATTTCTACTCCAAATTGTTTGTCGCACTCCAGTTTTTTTTACCGTGCCCGCTGGTCATAAACCTCCTTTTTCTGTTTATAGACACATCCACTCACTTTTAAACAGCCGCTCACTCGTTACCACACTTTCACTCAGGCCACAGGATACCCACACAGTTTGACCACGCAGGGGTCTACTAAAATACACATAGCATTCACATACAAACAGCCTCGCCTTCTTTTTTCCCTTTTTTCGCAGTGGGAAATGAAATGCCATATCTTGAAGGTAAGTTATGATGCCTGCGCTGCTGCTGAGGTGCAAAAATAAAAGATTTGCTGAGAAAGCAAAATGGACTCCACCCTGGCCTTCAGCTCTTATTTCTTCTACGCACTTCAGTTCATGTGTGTGTGTGTGTGTGTGTGTGTGTGTGTGTGTGTGAGCTTTGAGGCTTGGAGAAGCTTGTGTATTCAGGCCAATAAAGAGGATTTTGTGTGTGTGTGTCCTGCGTGTGAGTGTGTTTGTGTGTGGCATCTCCTCTTGGAAGTGCTGGCAGATGTAGCAGTCAGACTGTGGGTATAGAGGGACGGATAAAGTTTGGCTCAGCCTGCAACTCAAGCCACACTGGAACAGAGGAGCCACGCATACAGTCCTTTCTCTTTCACTCTCTCTTTTTCTCCTCTTTTTTTAAATCCCTCACTGGTTGAACTAAACATGAATTTTCTCTATCTTGATTCTTCTGAGCCTCCCTCAGGTTAACACACTCCAATCAGATGTTTTAATTACATCGACACTGATCTAGTTAATTAGGTCTCCTTTTGAAAGGGCCTTCACAGATCAAAACTAGAATTACTGCCTTATGGTTATACTTCTCCGCAAAGCAGTTATGTCATAGTTACAGTTCACACTCATCATGTCAGTCTGGACTCACGAACATGGATGCTTCACAAACATCTTCTACGAAGATCTACAGTGGGTCACCAATTCAGCATCTGACCAATTGCCTCCCCTTCTGTTCAGTTATGATGTTGAATAATGGCCAGAAAAATGTTTTTACAGACACTATAATGTAACAGTAAAGTTGACCTTTGACCTTTGGGATATAAAATATCATCACTCTGTCATTTTATCCTATTCCTAGACATCTTGTTCTAGACATTTGTGTGAAATCTTGCTGTAACTATCATATGAATTCTTGAATTATAGCCAAAAACATGTTTTTTGAGGTCAAAGTGATCTTGACCTTTGACCACCGAATTCTAATCAGTTCACTGTTGAGTCCAAGTGGATGTTTGTGCCAAATTTGTTTAAATTGCCTCAAGGCATTTTTGAGATATGGCATGGATGAAAATGGGACAGACAGACATACAGACAATCCAAAAACATAATGCTTCCTGATGTGGCTGTGGAGGCAAAAAAAAAAAACTGCTCAAGGGGAGTATGGGTGATAAGCATTACTTTGTAAAGTGTTAACGCAGTAATGCTCAAGCAAGGGATACCAGCACTTACAGTTATCTGGGGGTATGTAGGAAGTTTGTGGAGTAGGTCAGCTAATTTTAAAAAAAGAAAAAGAATACACACTTGATGAAAAATATATCCACATACTTGTGTTAAGTACCTGTTTTAAATAGTAATGATTTAGGGAAAATGCTTGTGTTTAGGAAGACTTGGATTATACTGCACAAGTTGTGTGAAAATTTGTAAATGGAGGTTTTGCTGTTTTTAAACGCAGCTCTCAATGACTTCAGTTCATCAAAAAATTTTCTTCATTTTTGAATTTGTTCACCCTGGAAGCATGTGAGAAACTAAATTTCCATCACAACTTCAAGTTAACACCAGGTGAATAACTGATATACAAATAAAGACAAAAAGGAAATCACAAATAGAATTTCAAATTAGCGTGTGGTAGATCTTTAACATATTCATTGTCCAAATGATCAGTAATCATCTGGCTGCAGTAGGCAGATGGTACAGTCATATACACCTTGATTTTAAGTGTGTGGGGACTAGTTAGCAAGAGGGCAGAGAAGCTAAAAAAATAAAAAAGTTTAAACATCCAGCTTCACCACTCCAAGAGGCAGCAGTACCAAAACAAACTTGACTGAATCTATTGACAAAACAATTAGTGAGACTAAGTCCTGACAGCTCCATTTTATAAAGAAAATATTATAACAATATTCACTTGTATGTATTTAAAGGAAAGGTCTGACATTTTGGGAAATATTTGCTTTCTTGCTGAGAGTTCAATGAGAACACTGATACCACGAAATCCACCTACAAGCACATCAAAGGCTCACTAATCAACACACTAATTAACTTGAGTTTTGTACTTAGTACGGAAGCTAAGAATGGTCATGTTTGCAATATACTTTTTCAATTGAGTTATCTCCAGATCAGGAGTTAAGTTCATTTTATCGCAATAAGGGGCTATTATGTAAATTCTTAAGAAAACAAAAGGCCGATTTCTCCAGATAATGAGATAATTTATCACGAGAAAACAACTCGTTTTCCAGAGATCACAGGATAATAATTATCCCCTTTTGTTTTCTCCAGATCAAGGGATAACTATCACTTTGATAATAATTATCCCTTTTGTTTACCCAAGATCACAGGATCCTGTAAAACAAGTCGTTTTCTTGTGGTTAATTATCTAAAAAAAACAAAACGTCCTTTTGTTTTCTCAAAAACAACATAAATTCACACATTACCATGAGAAGACAAGCTTTGTTATCTTAACAACATAATTAACTTGTGATCTCAAGATAATGGCATTAAAAAATAATTGCAAGCTTCTGTAAATTAGATGTGTCATGATATTTGTAATATGTTTAATCTTGTTTGTCCAGGCACATTTATTATCTTTGGACTTCTTTAAAATTCTTTTGTACACCTCCATATTTCATTCTATTTAGTTTGCAATTCAAAAACATCTCATGTAGACAATGACCCTCTAATAAAGTATAAGTGACACAAGCTGTTTTGCTGCAGCATGTGTCTGAAGTGAGTAAAACCACTGTAAGTAATTTGGTGGGTTATTAAATCATTGGTTGTATTTCACTAAAAAAATGTTTCATACTAATAATCTGCACTCTGAAGGTCACTGAGCTGGATTTATGACCTGAGGATAAAATTTCCTGTGTGGATTGTGAGAGTGTGAGAGTGAACACATCACTCTCCCTTTGTTTGGTCTCACTTGTGACCAAATCCCTGCAACCGTCCCAGTGGAGCTGTTCAGATGAAGAGTGTGGTTTTACCGAGCAGTTCCAGTGCATGCCCCGAAGCTTCAATAAAGGAGGATAAAACTGGAAATTGAGGAACTGAAAACCAACAGCGAGACATTGGTTTAGGCATGCATGTTAAAAAAGTTAACAAAGTGCTTGCAACAAATTGCAGGACAAACGAAATGTAAACTGAAGTGCAAGCATTCCAGTGTAATTTTAATTATTTTTCCCCTTCTTTGAGCCACTGAAGACAAACACAGAAACAATGTCGTCATTTTAACTGTTTGAGATTTCTTTCCAGCTTCTCTTTGGCAGTCCCTCAGAGGCTCACAGCAGCTATCAGTCTGATGGAAACTGAGTCCAGTGAGAGATCATCAGTTGGCTATTCACAAGTCTTATGAAACACTGAAACCTAACCAAAGATATCTGGAAGTATTTACAAAGTTGTATAATTAAATCAGTGGCTTTAGGCTGCAGTGGAAAAATATTCACAGCGTAATGTAATGACAGAGAAAGAGGAGAAGGAACGGCTGGACGAGAGCTCGCAAAACATGGGCACACACACGCAGCGCACCAGAACCAGCTAATACCACACATCTTAAGATAATTAGAGAATGGAAAGGCATTTTTATATTCCCATCGGTGTTTTACTCCACATGCCTCCTCCAGCAAATGATTAATTTAAAGTTCAGGAATGTGTGGTCTCTGTTTAGTCTTCAGCTTCCCTGGGTTGTAACCCCTGACCCGCACAGATCACCAGAACACCTCTGAAAACCATCAGACATATGCTTATCTAAACCATAGAGCGTACATGCACCAGGCCCAGCCTCCTCATTATTCAAACTCCATCCATCCTTTCCTCCGTCAGAAGCCAAACTCCACTAACGGGAGACTAGTTTTTTTTCATCAGCACAGACTCAAACAGGCTGGACAGGCATTTCCTGTGGGTGGGACCTGAGAGCAGAGACATTCTTGGGCCAGGCACCTCCACTTCCTGTCTCTGTTAACACCACACTGAAAGACCTACTGTCTGGACCTGCTCTTGCTTTACACTTTACTTGATGTTCTTATCCACAGTGCAAGCAGCAGTAGATTAAGTTTAAATTCCAAGATTATTAATGTTGGGTGTAAACACAGATAAGAATTGCGAGGTCAAAGTCACAGTGCCCAGATAATGGAGGGAACAGAACGATCCTGTGAATGTAACGCTGTGATCTGAGACTAAGACGTCAAGATACAGCTCTTGCACATGAAAGCACATAAAAAGAGCAGAAACTCCAGGAAAATATATTTTAGAGCAGGTAAAAGTGAAAGAATATGGTAGGTTCATTTGTAAGCCTTTACCAGAGACGCTTTAAAATTCAGAAATTTGTCTGCAACTGACCTGCTACTGCGTTTCTGTGTGTCTTAACGCCTTGTATACAAACTGTTTTATCGGTCTTGTGTGAAAGTTTAAGTTTAAGATGATCAAATTTACATCTGTGCTGTGTTTGCACAATTTTGAGTATTGAGAATAACGGTGAAGTCAACACATATCATTAGCTCATATCCCCAACTTATGTTTCTCTCTGTATTTGCTCTCCCGTGTCTTTTTCTCTGCTGCATTCACAGGTGAAAAGCTGCAAGTTTCCAAGCCTCAAGTGTCAGGGAATGTTTTCACATTGTGTGTGTGTGTGTGCACATGCATGTTTATGTGCCCCGTGAGGTGTTGGAATAGGTGTTACAATCAATTGGTGTCCTCCCAGGGGTCAACAGCTGCACCAAAGTGTTGGTATTCGACAGCTGGACCATTTTGGAGAAGGAATGTGGGGGTTTGCTATGGATGAGAGTTTTGTGTGTGTGTGTGTGTGTGTGTGTGTGTGTGTGTGTGTGTGTGTGTGTGTGCGTGTTGTAAGGGGTCCTAATAAATGCATGTACATATGTGACAACTGTCAGTTAGATATACAGTCAATTTACATGAGATGTTGTGGACGAAGTATTCGGATATTTAACTTAATAATACAATAAAAGTCCCTTCATTCAAAATCTTACTTAAATAGAAGGTACAAAGGTATTTGCATCAAATTACTTAAAGTACCAAAAGTAAAAGTACTCTTTATGCAGCATAGCCCATTTCAAAATCATATGTATTACTTGATTATAATTACTGATACATCAATGTGTTCATCATTTTAATGTTACAGCTGGGGAAGTTGGAGCTTATTTTAATTACTTTATATACTATATGCATGTATGCATGCATGCTTGTATTTTGTATTGATATCCAAAATCCTAAGCTATTAATTACTCTTAGTGAAATAAAATATACAATATTTGCCTGAAGTGGAAGTATCAAGTAGCATAAAACGGACATACCAAAGTAAAGTACAGGTACCTTAAAAATATATTTCAGTACAATACTTCAGTCAATGTACTTTGTTACATTAAACCACTAAGATGTTGATTTAAAATGATGATAGCACCATTTCCTAGCTGACACATTGGTCCTGTTTTAAGGGGATTTCCTATTTACTTGGTGACGTTACAGGTAACTGAATGTAACTTGACATGTCACATAAGTAGTCTTTTTTTAAATTGTCTTTGATGATTTTATACACTAGAAATACATCATTTCCAGTGGATACTACCCTCATGCTTGTTCCCTTGTGTCTGATTTTCTTTTTTAACTCTACAAATGTTCCTCATGGGAACAAGTAATCATCAAAATCCTTGAAACTTCCCTTGCAAAGTGATGTGATTTCATTCAGAAAAATATAATTTATGCTTTTACTGTTAAAGGCATCAGCTTCAAATAAATCACATTACCTTGATCTTACCTATTGTCATGTGTGCTATAAATCTACATCAAAAGATGTACATGAGCAACAAAAGGCCATCTGCGAGTAGTGGCTTGTGATCAGATAAGCAAAATAAAGTCACTAGTAACAATATTAGGTCCTATACAGGGAAACTGCACCATTAAAAATGTGACTGCCAAATGCGCATACAAGTTGGATTTTTATACATTTTTCCATCTCTGCCTGCAACATCATGGCATCTCATTAGGAATTTGAAATGAGGTTTGTTCTGTATTTGTGTGTTCTTGCTGCCCTCTAATGGTTCAACGTGAACAAGACGACTCCTCACAAGTCTGATAAAAACTTGCAACAACACATTTATTTAACTCGTGTTCAGAACTGTTCACATGAAAATCAACAAACAGACAAATTGTGAGTGGGTTTTAAGAGAACAGGCTTCCCCACCCATCCACTTTGGTCCTTGACAAACAAAATTCTCTTAACAGACGTGTGAGCTGTGGCCTTGCAGGGCTCAGTTTAGCAAAGCCAATTCAACAGTAATGGTGCTTACTATTTTTTCTCACATAGGGAGTAGAGAAGTTCAATCTGCTCAGCATACTCAAATCCTGGCCTGTGGGGAAAGGACATAATAGTCATGTTAAAACTGCACCTGAGCTAGTGCCTCATAATAGCATCCATAAAAAACTCCATCAGAACAGACTGTGCACTCTTCTCCCATTTTGTACATTAATAAAGACATGTTGTCCAGTATAAAGACCATCTCTATCCATTGTTCACAGACAGACCCCTCTGCAGTTATCTCACCGTCCAGGTGTCTCCAGTATCAGAGGGATGTTGTCCAGTCTGGGCTCATTGACAATATCTCGGAAAGCAGAGATTCCGATGTGACCTTTACCGATGTCTTCGTGGCGATCGAGGTTGCAGCCTAGTTTACCTGCGACAAAAGAAAAAAAAGAAAAGATAGAAAGGTCAGTGAGACATCACAAAGTTGAATTTATAAAAGTCAAAAGGTTCATATGACCCAATGAACTCCTCTATCCAATCTGTGTTTATGATATTTTTGCATGAAAGTCCTTACGTTACCTTTGGAGTCATTGAGATGGATAGCTTTAAGATAGTGGAGCCCCACTTCCTGATCAAACTGATCAAGCATGGCCTTCACTCCTCCCTCTGCAGCCACGTCATATCCTACCAAGACGAGACACAACACTTCAACAGGAAAGCAAACATTTGTAGCCCTAATGGCAGTTTTTATATTCTAGGGCTTCTTCTTCTTCTTCAGATATCAAGCAGATTTTAGGTTTATATCATGGAGTTTGAGCAAACTACGAACTAAAGGTTACCTGTCGTCCCTTTTGTGGGACAAAATGATTCATTTCGGGTTCCACTCACCTGCTGCGAAGGCGTGGCAGGTGTCCAGACACACTCCAACTCTGGTCTGGTCTCTCACTTTGTCTATGATGCTCTTCAGCTCAGAGAACTTACCGCCTATTGTACTGCCCTGTCCGCTCATGTTCTCCAACACTGACCACATGGAGAGCAGGGCAAAAGCAAAGAAGGCACCATCAGTCCCACACACCCATTCAACTCCAGTGTTTTCCTCAACAACCTGATACACATCCAGGCTGCTTTTGTTCATTCCTGAAGCCCAGCCTGAGGCAGCTTCTGCTCCTGCTTCAGTGTGTCTGCAGGCATTCCTCTGCAGCGTATTCTCATCACACCAGCGGTATTTGGGGTATGTGAGTCAAAAGGACTGTGGTCATTGGCATGAATCACAATTATTGCAACACCAGTGTCAAGCCTGTAGTCACTTCCTCAAATTCAAAGTTATGCATTAACACAGAAGTCAGTCTGAGGTCAAATGATTCTGTAAGAGATGATGACGGAGGTATGGATTAAAATCACTGTGATTGCTGAGGCTTTATTTTATAGTGTTATAGAGCAAATACAACCTTAAGTGTCAGTGGGTGAGTGAGGCTGGTAAGATGTTGGTGAGGTTCTCCACTGTTTGTCTTTGCCTAAGCTGTTTTCCTGTGTTCTGCATATGCAATTGTGGTTATCTGACACTTATTTCCCTTGCTACATGACATAATTTTGCACTCTTTGCAGCTGGTGCACCAGCACCAACGACTATCTGGCCCCATTTTATCTCTAAGTTCCTCTCTTTCTTGGAAACAAAGACCTTTGTTAAAGCGGATAGACACACTGCTTATTCATCTGAATATGACATGCTGGAGTAGCTGCCTTTGTAATTATGTTTTGCAGTGGTCCCTCCATAAATGCAGATGCAACAGCCACAAACACAGCAAAAAAAGATGTAAAAGTGAAAGGGAAAAGTATCAAAAATATCACAAAAAATTGCATCAGTGAAAAAGTTACAGCGGTCGCAGGTTGACCCTCATTATCAAATAACCAAGTGTATTTAAGTGAGTCATATCATTACCGCTGACAGTCTCAACACTTACTCAACTCATCATATTTGCTGTGGGGCTACTGCACAGCAATGGGTGTTTTTGTTATTTTGTTCACATCCTGTACCTGTGACCACAGCAGGTGTTTGCTGGTGAGCGTGGTTAATAGCTCCTGCTATCTTCTCCACACACTCTTCTGTGGTGATGGAGCCCAGGGAGGAGCCAGGGTGGAAGTTGTAAAGGTTGAGGCCCAGGAGGCTACAGCGGCTGAGCTCATCCACCAGCAGGGCCTGGCTCTTCTCAAACACATCTGGGTGCAACATGGTACACAAACCAGAGGCGGTTGTCAGAAGAGAAGATGTGACACAGTTGAAAAGATGACATAGCTAATGCAAAACAAATGTGAGAGTGAAAGAGAAAGGGAGAAAAGTCAAGGACATAATCTGCAGGATACATCCATCAGTGTCTGACAAACCTTCTTTAGGAGATCCACAGTTCATCAGGTAGGACCCATGAGGCAGGATGTGAGCAGGGTTGTACCCCTGTATGGAACACTGCTCCTGAAACTTTGCTGCAGCTTTCTGGTCCAGTGCGGGCCTCTTCCATGAGCGCTGGGAGCCCAGAAACAGGGCAAAGCTGCTGCCACCCATCTCTGTGCAGGACTCCACTGCTTTCCATATCCCACCTGGGGAGAAAGCAAAAGAAATGAGAGTGCATGTGTGTTTTTCAGAGGTGGGATCAAGTCATTGTTTTGCAAGTCACAAGTCAGTTTTAGGTATTTGCGGGTAGAGTCATAAGTCAAGACAGGCAAGTTTTTACTTTACTGGTAAAAACAAGTTTGCTGTAACAAGTGTGACTAAACTGAATCAGTAAAAAAGTAGTGCTGACAATGCACTTTCATATAGCACTATTAATCAGAACCAGATCAGAGTGAATTTTGTAAGTTTCTACTCTGTCTTGTTGGATTTAACTCATGTCAGATTGGAAAAATGTCAATAATTCCTCTTTCCAAATTGGCTTGTGGGAAGGTATCAAGTATTTCCAAGTGAGAAGGCTCCAAGTCAAAGTAATGTCACAACTTTCTGGGGTTTATGTCCAAGTCCAGATCTAAAGTCATCAAATCTGTGACTCAACTTCAAGACTTCAGGAGACTCTGACAACTCTGACAGGAAGACATTATGCAGTACCTTGAATGCCAACATGAGCTCCAATGTATTTCTTATTCCCACGGTCCTTTCTCCGCAGACCTCCTCTCTCCTCAGTCTCCTTCTCTTCAGTAGCCTCTGCCTCCTTTTCTCCTCCCAAATCATCCTCTGTTTTCCTCTTCCTTGCTCCTCTCTTTTTTGGAGCCATGCTATCAAGAGAAAGTGTGAAACCGCAGCTATGAATATGCAAATATATGCAAAAGATTGTTTATGGCTTTAGTGGCTAATTAGAAATGTGCATTTGGGAGGGCTATGCACCTCCGAAGCACAAACAGTGGTGCTAAGTTTGACTTGTCGAAAGTTTATGAAGGTCAAATGCGTCTTTTATGCATCCCTCCCGGCAGCAGCCAGCCACTCAGAGGGCTTCCACGCAGCTGCCACAGGCTGGCCATTGGAGACGCTTCATGCTGAGCAGCAAAATGGCCGCCCGTCAACCGACTGACTCCACAGCGCTTTGAAATTTAAATTCTTCTGCACATTAGGGTTTACACTATTACAACGTTAGTACTTATTTACGAACCAGTAGCTTGTTACGCGTGTGTTTTCATCATCTGCCACTTACTTGACTGTCCGCTCAGGCGTCGCTGTTCTTGTAGCCTCGACGAATGCCTCAAAAAGCTAAAAAAAAATCGCACTGAAGCACTTTAGCTAAGCTAGCTAGCACGCTAGCTTTTCTTCATATGTGATTCCAGAGGTGAGTAACGTTCGCTTGAGATGTGCGTAATGTGTCTCAGCCTTTTAACAGTTCATAATTTGTATGCATGCAAAATGACTGCAACATATTTGCTAATGAAATGTCACGTCAGTGCGTTTTCCAGCCAAGCTAACGCCGTTAGCTCGGCTACTTGTAGCTTCTGTCAGTCGGTAACTTAGCTAACGTTCGCTAGCATTAGCACTGGTGTCGCTGTATCTGTGGTTGTGCATTAGCAGAGGATATATGGCTCAAGGCTCGGTGTATTTGCTGTTAAGGACCGTTGTGTACACAGAACAGAGTAGTTGCCTAACATTTACTTACGTTGGTTGACAGCTGGTTGAGCTCGATAATTTGTTAATGTGCGCGCTGATCTGTGTCTGCGTATTTTACAAGTAAGGGCAGAAACCACTCCTTAATGTTAGCCGTCGACGAAATATTTTACCAGCAGCTGCTGTTAAACTTGTCGCCTGTATAAACTTCCAAGTAGTTACAGGGATGAAGGTGGGTGGCTGTTAACCTCAACGCTAAACCGTTTATTGACGGTTGACGTTAAGCGTGTTTAATCACCTGTGTCTTCGATTTTTGTGAACGTTTTTCCCAGTTTTAGCACGAGAAAGCTCAGCTCTTCTAATGCTATAGTGTTAGCTAGCTAAATGCGGATGAGCTTGTGATAACGTTGACAGGACAACAGGTACGGTAACATTTGCTGGTGTAGTTTACATCATTGACTTGGAGGGTGGCTTGGCAGAGCTGAATGCAGATTTGACAGCTCGTAATAACATATTACTCAGGTCGGGCTTTCTGATCCGCCAGGCCTGAGGTCAGAAATGCTTCAGGGAGGATGTCAGGTTCTTCGTATGTGAATCCCGTCAGCTGGAAGTGTTGTGGCACTATGCAAAAACGAAACCAACTAAAATCAGACACCGTCAGGGCGTAGCACTTAAGTAAGTTCAACCATCTGTTCTCTTCTAAGTTAATGAACAGACGATTTTCAACATGGTAACACGAGCCTAGATATCCTGTGGGGTTTTGGTTATTGTCATATTCGAATGTAACGTTACTGGTAAATTAAATGGGTGGTTTCTCTGCTACAATACAGTAGAATGACAATATTTTCTAAGCCTATTAGACTGTGAAGCCAAGTTTGACTTAGAGTGAATGCTTTAACCTGTTGGACTATCATATTGCTACATTATTTATAGTTTTCTTTGGGAAAAAAATCTTGTATATGAATATCGTATAAAGCATCAACATCTAACGCTATAATCATTCTAGAATTTTTCAATATTTATCAGTATTGAGGTATCCACTCAGAAAGATTTGTCCATCACATTGGCAGCCTGCTTTACGTTGTTATATTTGGAATTTAAAATGACAGTGCATAATTTGGTGTTCTTGTGTTGCACATGCTTCTTGTCTCACAGCTGTTAAAGAGCCTAATCTGAACTATTTGCTCACACTCCATCTTAGAAACACTTAAAGCATAAGCATGGGTCTCAGATCTTTAGTCGACCACTTGTTATTGCTTCCAAAGCCACATTCAGACTCACTCGGTCTGCTGACAAGATGAGTTGTTGGCTGACTTAATCAACCCCCAACACCATCTAAATTGGTTGGACCTACCAGTGTGATCAGCTTACGGAGTGATGTATGCGTATGATAGGGATAATTACTGTGTTTGTTGCCCACATGTCCAGCATTATTCTTAGCTCAAGCACCTGATGGCTGCTGATTCCTCCAATCGAGCATGCAGTCCATTGTCGCTTACACACATGGATGAAGGCTCACGTGGCCACGAGCCTCCATCCACAGTGCGACTGTTATAATGTCTTTTATCCTTTGATTCTTGCTTCAGTCATCATTAATTGTTGGTCTGTGTGTTTTGAGCAGTGGTTTACTCTATGGTTAAAAGCCACTGGCTATACCAAAAAGCAATCAGTGATTTTAAAATGGTGAATGAGTGGCCGCATTTTGGAATACCCCTCTTGTTTTTTTCTCTAGAAGAAAGGAGTATTGGGACAGGAGCAGTAGTTCATGGAAGACAAGAAAAGGAAAAAAGACGAAAAAAGGAAAAGGGAAGCCTCTCAGAAGGTGAGCATGTTTAAAATGACTTGCAAGCTCCCCTATCTAGGTTTAACACCACTGAAAAACACTCCATTGCCTTGCTCAACAGCAGTTTGAGAACAGATCATTTTATATTATTTTGAGAGTATATTGTTGGACTTACAGTTTATGATTAGATGCGAAAATCTTGGAACTGAGTTAGGATGATACTGCATTTATATATTCTAACTTCAAGGCTGTATTGAAAGGACTTCCACAATAGTCCCACTCCAATAGAACATATGCATAGATAAACCTGGATTTGTAAATGAGAATTTTTAAGGGTCTCAACTAACTTGCACCTGCTGGAGGCACACGTACCAACAGCACTTACAATTGTTGGCAGTAGCTGATGTATTTGGTGGCACAGAATGAATGAATTGTTGTTGAACTGTTGCACTTGTTGCAATTAATTTTGTCATCCTCAAGCCACCATTTGGTAAGAGTATAGATTTAATTACCATCTATATCCTATCATATGTTGGTTTATGACAATATGAGTACATAGTCATATTGTTATATGTTATATGATGCTGTCAATTGTTCACCTCAAATAGTTTTATTATTTGGGAAGGTAGCGCTGTGTCATTTTAAAATGGAGCTTTGTTTTTCTTAAAGGGACTTACGTTTCTTTTAACATGTGGATAAAGTAAATCCTCTTTGGAAACAGGTCATTGCATTAAGCACAAATCTGAAAAATGCAATTAACCCCAGGAAGTGTTTTAGGTTGCACTGTTTTGACAATTTAAAATAACACGAAAAGAAGACCAAACCGTGACAGTTATAATCAGTGTTTGGATAACATCTGTCAGTGTTATGAGAATACTGTTTAAAACCTGACAAGTCTCAACAATGTGATCTATTTATTATCCTGGCGCTCCTAGACTCAGATGAAACCACAAACACAGATTCATTCTTGTGAACCCTTATGTCTTGTCTTATACTTATTTTTCATCTTAGCCCAGCACATGTTTTACTGATGTTTGACACTTGTGTCCTCTTTGAAAGAATGATTCAGTAACTAATGTGTTTTTTTTCCTCATCATTTTAGGTCACAGAACAAAAAAACAAAGGTGAGCAGCACAGTGATGTATGTATATATATTAAGATATACTGTGGATGTCATGCATTTGCTTATCTTATCTCTTTTCTGACATTTGATTTTTTTATTTTTAGTTTTATTGAGTATTTTTGTCCAAATGGATTATGATAGTATGTAAATTGAAGTTATTGGATTTTACATTTCTGCCATAACACTTTATGGCTTTTCTTAATTGGCCTTTGCAACACTTTGATGTTGTAGTTTTGGGGGGGAAAATAAGATGAAAGCAACACTCATGAACCCAAAATAATCTGCATTAGGGAATTTTATGTAGCATCTTCCATTTCCTAATCTGTTTCATACCAATATATGGTTAGTGCTCACATTTACAGATTTTTTTTTTGTACAGATTACTCTCTTATATAACACTTTTCATCTCCTCCGTTTCTCTCTCTGCTCTGCCCTTCCTGCAGTGCCAGACTTGACCAAGCCGGCATCTGCCCAGTCTCCTGCCACTCAGAGCAGCTCTGCCTCCCCCAGCCCTGGACCCACCCCCTCTGCCTCCCCATCCCCAGCCACCTTGGGCCCTGGCAGTGCTGCCACCCCGTCACAGGGCGGCAACAATGCCAAGCGCCTGGCGGTGGCTAACGGACAGCCCACCTCCACCACCATTTCTTCCTCCACCGCTGGCGGCCCCAGTGCTGCTGGAAACGGCAGTACAAGTAGCGGAGGCGGAGCCCAGGCGCCTCAGCAGCAACCGCGCTACATGCCGAGAGAAGTGCCGCCGCGATTCCGCTGCCAGCAGGACCATAAAGTGCTACTGAAGAGGGGTCAGCCGCCACTGTCCTCCATGCTGCTGGGAGGGGGAGGAGGAGGAGGGGATGGCCCCAATGCAAACATGGCTGCTGTCTCAGGTAAGTGTTAATAATGCTGTAGGTCACATTTAAAATTGATTGAATTCTACGCAAAGATTATTTCGATAATTTCCTTTTGACCCCTAAGTCTCTTTTATGGGATTCGCTTTTTCAGATTCTGGTGCAGCTGCCTCCTCATTGGCCCTCACCTCATCATCAGTTGCTGCTTCTACTACTACTTCTAATTATGCAAATTCCATGTGGGGGGCGAGCTCAGGCAGCCAGGCCTCCTCTCAGGGCAGGGAGAAGGTGATTGTCGATGGCAACGACCTGGAGGAGTGGCCTAGCATCGCTGGCAGTGATGGGGGAGGAGCTTCTTTCACCACCGCTGGAGGAGGCAGCAGCAACAACGGAATGCCTGTGAACAGCATCAGTGCCTCTGGCAACCAATCCTCACCCACTTCCTCGTTCTCTTTGCCCAATGAATGTATGCAGTCGTCCAACGGTGTGGCGTGGGGGATGGCTGCCTCCCAGGGTCATCTTGGAGGAGGGAATGCAGTAGCTGCAGCTGGGCCTCTGCTACAACAGCCCTCCTCACTTTCCAAAGCCTCCACTGTGCCAGGGAGCCATGATGCCAGTGGCCCCGTTGACGGCAGCAGTGGGATTCCAGGTGCCAACTTCAATCCAAATGCCAACCCTTCGGCCTGGCCTGCCCTGGTGCAGCAGGATGGGCCCGCTGCTGCAGTAGAAGGAGGTCCGTCTTCCTTCCATCACCAGGGCCCTGGAGGGTCTTTGTCTGCCAACAACTCTGCTTCCCTGGGCCTTGGGCTGGGAGGCGGGGCAGTCGGGGTGCTGGGGGGTCACCCACCTTTATCTGTGAATCAATCAAGTACCCATCAGCGGCAACTTCACCAAATGCAATCCAGAGACAGAGAGATGGGAGGGGGAAAGTGGGACAGCGAATCAGCGGGACCAAAAATAGCAGGGGGAGAAGGGATTGGGGGAGGAATGGACCGTGGTGTGGGAGGAGGTGAGATGAGTGTGGGAGACCACAGCCTTGCCTCCTCATGGAGAGGCCAGTCTTCTTTCCCTGCAGCTAACTCCAAAACAGGAGCCTCAAGGACTGATGGATGGGAGGGTGGAGGAGGTGGCACAGGTGGATTCGGAGCTGCTGAAGGGGATAATGGGACATCGGGTTGGGGGTATCCGAGTTCCACTAGTGGGGCTAATGCTTGGGGCAGTTCTGGAACTGCAGGAAACGGTAGTCAAACCTCCGGGGTATCTCAGGGAGGGTGGGGGTCATCAGGAGTAGGAGGGGAGAGAGGAGTTTCTGGTGGTGATTGGGGTGGTAGCTCCACTGGTATTGGTGGTGCTAATCCAGGAGGTGAGGGTATGGGTGGAGCCTGCAGCAGTAACAGCAGCAGTAGTGGGGGCAGCACAGCTGGCAACCCCCCTGCCACCTCCACCTCTTCATCAACAGCCACCACTATGACCAGAGCTTGGGACAATCAGAAGGGAGAGAGTGAAACAGGGGAATGGGGTGCGGGAGTAGACGGACAGGGAGCACAGGGAGGATCTTCATCCAGTGGTGGAAATTCCAGAAACAGCAGTCACAGTCGTCCTCGCCGCCCTTCACCTAATGCTGAAGTTGCCTTACAGAACCTGCTCAGCCGGTCTGATCTGGACCCTCGGGTCCTGTCCAACACAGGCTGGGGCCAAACACAAATCCGACAAAACACGTCCTGGGACTTTGAAGAACATGGAGGACAGAGTAAAGGTGGATCATCATCAGCTACATCAAAACACCCAGCTTCTCTTGGTGGTGGTTCTCAGTATTCTGGTGGACCCAGGACTCTAATCAATGATTCTTTGGGTCCAGGGGTCAATCCGTCCCTGGTTCCATCTGCTGGGTCCTCCGGAGAGGGCTGGGAGAGCAGCAGCAACAGTAGCAGTAGTGGGGCCTCTCTGTCTGGGAGAGCCCCACCACCTTCAGGCCCCAACATGAGAAATCTTGGCGTCTCACAATCTGGGCCAGTGACCACAACGGGACCTGGTATGGGGTCAGGGGTAATGCCAGGACATAGCCAGCAGGGGAAGGCTACAGGCTGGGGTGGAGGAGGAATGGGTGTTGGGGACGGCCAGCAGGCCAAGGGTTGGGGGACTGAGGAATGGAGAGACAGTAGTAGAGGAGGAAATGGTGGAGGATGGGGTGATCATGGGCAACAGAACGACCTAGCGAGTGGAGGCTGGGGAGGAAATCAGGAGGAGAAAGGGACAGGGGGATGGAAAGAAATGGGAGGAAATGGAGGAGGAGGTGGGTGGGGATCAGGACAGAAGGTTGGGGCAGGTAGGGACTGGGGAGAGCAACAGTCCAAATCAAATAGTGGAGGAGGGGGATGGGAGGATGAGAGGAAGAACGGAGGAGGAAACTCAGGTGGGGATTCAGGTGTGGGTGGTTGGGGGAGCTGGGATGATGGTGCTCCCCGCAGAACCTGGGGAGCAGGGGGCACAGGGGGAGGAGGCAGTGGAGGAGGGGGGATGGGTGTTGTTGGGGGCATGGGGTCCAAACCCCATCAAAGTTGGAGTGGAGGAAACAAAATGCACCAGATGCCAAACAGCCAGTCGGGCTCCATCACAGGCCCGCAGGCACAACTGCAACAGCAACAATCACAGCCCCGCAATCAGCATCCACAGCGACAGCAAGCATTGGACCAAGGGGCTATGCAAGGGGGCGGGGGGAGGAAACCTCAAGCCCAGAATCAGAACCAAAGCTCAGGCTGGACCTCGGGGCCCATCCCTGGTGGCTCCGTAGGATGTGGAAGTGGATCTGAACCAAGTGGCTGGGAGGAGCCCTCGCCACAGTCTATAAGCAGGAAGAACGAGATAGATGATGGAACATCAGCATGGGGAGACCCAACCCATTACAACTACAAGCCGGTCAACCTGTGGGATAAAAACAGCGCCCCTGCTGGCCAGCAGCCTCCGGCCCAGACTCAGGCGCAACAGCAGCAACAGCAACAGCAACAGCAGCAGCAGCAGCAGCAGCAGCAGCAGCAGCAGCAGGCACCTCCAATACAGCAGCAGCCTAGCAGGCAGGCTGCAGGGCTCGGAGGTAACAGAGACTTTAACACTGGCCATGGACCTGGAAAAACTTCAGCTATTAGTAAGACACCTCAAACTATGAATTTAAAAATATTATTTTGATTTTGAAATTGTCATGGAGAAAAAAACCCCAGCCATAATTCATTCGTTGCTAGAATTAAGTGAGATTTTTTTTTTAATTTTAGTAAATTTAGTAGTAACTTCAGTTTAGTAATTTTAGTAAAGATAATTGAGTACTTTTTTACCTGCTTTCAGAAAAACTGAAATATTATTTAAACCTTTGACTTGTATTATAAGATACTGTTGTGTGTTAAAACTATCATCAGGCAAATCAGTCACAAAGCTCAAGTAAACACTGATATCAAATACAAATTCTACAGTCGCGTTCACATAGAGCACAAGGTTTAGAACCACAGTTTGTCATGTGGTAATTTTGCTGGGGGGAAGTTGAAAAGTATTGCTAACTTGCACAATGCTAAGGAACCAGATTCCTGAAATAAGAAAATAATCTCCCATTAAGTAATAGTAATCAGAAGCACTGGGGCCACACTGCCCACGTGAGCAGTGATGCTCAGGTAGGGTTAGCTGCTGCACAGCTGTGGAACATGTAGAGAATAGGAGTCCTACCTATTTTTCCACATGACGTAAGTGGTTTTAAGCACAATAGACCGTTAAAATGGACTTTTGATAATCATATTGACATCGTACCACATTTCACAAGTTTCAATATCTTTATCTCTCACAGACATGAAAAAAATATGTTTATGTTTAACTCAAACACTTGCTATTTCTGTTTCAAAATAGAAGTGCTCCGACAACGTTTCTGTGGACTAAATCCCTTCATTTGTCAATACAAGGCTTTTTGTTAGGGAATATTTGCAGTACAGTCTTGTTGACAATTCAGTAGCTTGCACAGCTAAGTTGAATTGCGTAAATACAGTAGTCATAGCAGCAGGCGATGCAGCAACAACATTGTCTGTGTAACACCACACGCGTGTGAGTCGCAGCATTTCAGCAGTCACATGCTGCTCACAGAGGCAGTTTGGCCAGGGCGTAGGAGTTAGTAAAATCTTCTGACAACATTTCACATAAATTTTATTTACAAAATATGTGCATTTGTAAATGCAGGCTTTGTGCAAGTTTGTTCGTGAGTCAGCTGTGGCAGTTTGACAGCTTAAGATGTTTAATATGTCTGTGTGGAAATCACCGAGAAGTTGACGACTCAAAAAATGCTGTACTACAACAGTTGCCTTTTACAGGAAAGGTTGATCCGTTGTTTATTGGTTGGTATGTAAGTTAGCATATCAGAATGACAACTGAGTCATGAGAGATGATGTTGTTTTTCAGCCAGCCACCTGTCTGCTATCTCTGCAGTTTCATATCAAAACCACATTAACAGTAGTCAGCCATGGCAGTTTAGCTTCAGTGGGTGTTCCAACTGAGCACAGCTGAGGAAAAAACACATTTACTGTCAGTAAATATTCTCTGGGTAATACTGTGACTGTGGAGAAGATGCTCTGAGTCTGGATCAGTGTGCTAGATCACATCAAGTCAATAACTCATCAAAAAAATATATATGTGAGGAAGAGAGTTGCTATAGCTCTTTTGTATATCACTTTTAAAACCCTGCACAATTTCTAACTTCTGTTAACATGCACAGCTTCTCAGGTGACCACACGAACAGAACTTATTGACTGCTTGTCTGCATGTTGTCTGCATGAGCAGAGTCTAGACATTGAATTGAGAGAAATAATTGTGTCCTTACTCAAAGGCTCTCTTTCAGGTTGCTTCATCTCAAGCCTGTGTTGTCCATGTGTGTCTACAGGTCCTTCGGGTTGGGGTGGTACTTCTCCAACTAGTCCTACAGTAGACAATGGCACGGCAGCTTGGGGAAAGCCCACTGATGCCCCTACAGGCTGGGGAGACCCTGACGATGCTGGAGGGAAGACAACGGGCTGGGGAAACCCTTCTCCCAACCCCATCAAATCTAGTGAGGAAAATCTAATCAAAACTAAAGCATATGTGGTGTAACCAGCTGAGAAATATTTGAATCACAGCTGTACTATCTGTGGGATATCCATATAACTTGATTTTGAGGATTGCATTGGTTGTGCTGGGTTAGACATTTGGTGTATTGTATTTGGAACATTGGCACGCTTATACTCCTTTAGTGGAATACACAGAAATGTACATATCCTAGTCTGATAGTGGCATTACGCATGACTCTTTTCTCCTGCAGGTTCAAAGTCTATGCAAGATGGCTGGGGGGACAAAGAGGGCTCTGTGGCTGCCTCGCGCCACTCAAGCTGGGAGGACGAGGAGGAGGGAGGCGGCATGTGGAACAGCGCCGGCTCCCAGGGAAGCGGCTCGTCTTGGGGACAGGGAAGCAATGGGGGCTGGGGACAGAGCCACCCTGGGAAGAAGCCCAGCAACAAGGTTGGTTGCTGACAGGGAAAATAGATTTTGATAAAGGAGAAGTGCAAAAAAAAATGTATTTAAAAAACAAAAACAAAGTCATGACATCTGGGGCAGAAAAAATGTTTTTCACTGGTTGTGTATGGCAGGGTTTTTGCATGTGTCTATATAATCATTTCACTGTTAAAACCATTGTAGAACTTTTGAAATCATGGTCCGCTGGCTTTGTATTCGTCTGTCAGGTTCCACTGAAGCCTGGCGGAGGAGACTCGTGGATGAGCCCCATCAACAGACAGTTCTCTAACATGGGACTGCTGGTAAGGAAAAAATCTCTCAGCATTTTAACTAAGTGTTATTGTGGCAGGGCGACGTTGAAACTCTCCTCTTTTCCAAATGCTTTGTTTTGTACCCACGCACTTATTTGCCAAAATGTACAGGCATTTAGCAGGTTAGTTGTTTCCTACATGATGCCGATGATGGTGGTGGTGATCATGATAATAATGGTGACCTTTTCTGCTGGACAGAACGATGATCCAAGTGGTCCAAACATTGACCTGGCTCCAGGATCCCTCCAGGAGAAGAAGATGGATGTGGAGAAAAGAGGCATGGGGATGGGTATGGGTATGAACGATTATAATGGAGACATGAGGAAGGGAGGAAGAGGAGGAGGAGGAGGGATGGCTTATCGTCCACCTGGTTCCAAAGAGGCAACACCTGGGGATGCTGGGTCCTACTATGATAAGGTATTGTCTTACTGCCACCGTAGAAGTCTTTGTCTTCTATGTCTTTCTCATGTCTAGATAACATTTTGTCATTTCTTACTATTCTTTATTACCTCTTGTGATTCTACCTTTTCTTCCTGGTCTGCCCCATTCCTCCCTGTCTCAATCTTCCCCACCCCCCGTTCACCACCACTCAAATTGGTCTCCCATTGGCTGTCACTGTGACAGACCTTGCCTTTGACCAATCAGGATTGGTGCCTTGGGGAGGAGGGTCCTTGCTCTCTATACTCACCACCCACTGTCTACAAGCCCCATTCCCTCTTCAACCACACTATTC
Organism: Epinephelus moara; assembly: GCF_006386435.1. Taxonomy (NCBI): domain Eukaryota; kingdom Metazoa; phylum Chordata; class Actinopteri; order Perciformes; family Serranidae; genus Epinephelus; species Epinephelus moara. The sequence continues at coordinate 25,472,725 of NC_065518.1, read as the reverse complement.
CCTTTAGACAAGTAAGATAACTGCTCCTCTTGTTTCTGTCCTGCCATTTTTTTTTTACATTAGGCTCTTGTAGTTTTGCATTTTCTAAAAGTAATCATACAGTTAAACCCCCAAATTGTCCTTCCTCCAGTCTGTCATGTTCTATGTAGTCTGTATGTTTTGTTTCATGTATATTTCTCCACTGTTATGAGTCCTCTGAGGTTTAATTTTTCATCTTCGATCACAGGGCGGTCACAGTATCTTTGGCAGTGGTGGAGGGATGGCTCAGTCAAGACACCAGCCAAGTGTCCCACCCATAAATCAGTCCCCAGGGATACGAGCGCAAGTGCCTCATCAGTTCCTGTCACCTCAGGTAGCGATGCTTTTGCTTTCACTCTGTGATGAGTATTCTTCCCAGCTGTCTACATGTTTCACGCTTAGCACTGACACAGGAAGTATGTGGGTTTACTGTCAGTGTTAAGCAGTTTATTTTTGCCGCTAAGTAAGCAGTTAAAAGCAGAGTTACTGAGGGCAATTTCTGTGGCTCTTCTTGATACGATCATCTGGTCTGCTTTTGATGACATTTGTCGCTCCATGTTCGTCACATATATTGAATGTGAAAACTTGCAATGATGGAGAAACTGTTTTCTGTAAATTGTCTCCAATGTAATCATAGCATATGACCGGATCATGAATGGGGTCGACTGCGAATTTCAGACTTGTCTTTGTGCTGTGAACTTTCTGACATAGGGTGTAATTGTCTGGTTCCTTTTTCTATGAGCTTACAAAATGTGGTCTGCTGCCTGTGTGCATTGCGTCCATTAGTCAGTGCGGTCCCTAGAGTGCACAATCTCTCTCCAGGATGACATTGATCATGTTTTTTTGCTTACTTGTAAAGAATACTAAAGTGAAACGCATGTCTTGAATCAATTTCATTCGCTTACTTTGGTCGAGACCCTTGTTAACACCAGCTAATGAGAACATGAAAGAGAATCAATGTTAATCGGGGAGAAGCAGTAAGCTAATGTGGTTGCTAGTGGTTACAGCACCGAGGCGTTTCTGTGGTAACAGGTGTGCCTGCCTGCTGTTGTGTCTGTCTCCAGGTGCCAGGCTCCGTGCTGAAGCAGATGCCCCCTCCCAGCGGGAGCGTGGGGGGTGTTGGCGGCGTGGGAGGAGTGGCAGGAGTCGGGGGAAGTGTGTTCCCTGCACAGCTGTCCCCCCAGCATATTGCCATGCTCAGCAGCATCTATCCACCTCACATCCAGTTTCAGCTGGTGAGAAACAGCGCTATACATTTCTGAAAGTCACAAAAATCACTGCAGAGTTCCATCACAGGTCTGCTGAGTCTGGAAATATACAGAGAAAATTATGTGATAATTTCACAAAAATCTAGGACAAGAAAATCATTTTTAAATACTTTTCATATGTACATTGTGTGTATACAGAGTTATACAGTTACACAGTTAAACAGAATTAATGTCAACAACATAAACTCTTCCTGCATTTTACATTTCCTCCATGTATAGCGACCAGTCAGGAGGGGTGAAGAATGACTCATTTAAATTATATTCAACACCCACAAAATCCTTGAAATCATATCAAGCAATTAGATGAATAAGTAGTTTGGAAAATGAAACATTCAAATGTTTTCAGACATAATTTTTATGTGTTTCAAATGTATTCTTATGAAGCAAACTTTTGCCACAGACTGACTCACTGCCCAAATATTTAGACATGACGATTACCTCCAAGTGGAGCCAAAAAAATGATACTCAGTCTACAAAGCATTCAGTTGATCTGTGGGTTTGTCAGTGCAAAGCTTGAAAATTGTTAGTGCAGAGTGCATTTTTGTCTCTGTTGCCGTCTCACTCCTTTGTTTCTTTTTCTGTTTCTTTCTGTCTGTGTTTGTTCAGGCTTGTCAGCTCCTGCTCCAGCAGCAGCAGCCACAACAGCAGCAACAGCAGCTACTGCAAAACCAGAGGAAGTTCACACCAAACGTGCGGCAGCAGCCTGACCCTCATCAGGTATGCACAGACAAACAGTATCACTCACTCCTTAGTCACATTTTCACTTTCTCGTCCCAGCTGCTGACTCGTGTTTTTTTTTTTTTGTTTTGTCTCCTCAGCTGGCCAGAATCATGGCGGTGCTCCAGCAGCAGAGGCAGCAGCAGCAGGTCGGGGGTTTAGGTGGCAGCTCCAAACTCTCCCCCTCCCACCATGGTGGAGGTGGCGGAGGGGGTCCCAAACTGCCTGGGGCTGATCCCCTGCCCCATCCAGGTCTGGCAGGATCTGTGGCTGACCTGCATCAGAAAACTCTCGGACCATACTCCGGTGAGCGTTCATTCTTAGAACAGTTTTGATTAGTGCTGCACGATTTGAGAAAAATGTGCAATTGCGATTTGAGTGGACAATATCGCGATTGCGATTACAGTATAATAAATAAATGGTATCATGAGTCTTCTTGCTTGATTCAGTGTTTCCCCTACATTATATCAGGGGGGCACTGACCTGACATGACATAGTTATTGTTATGGGCAGTGTGTAAATGACCAACAACAGACGGAGCACAGTCAAACATGCTGCTCACACAGCAGCGCAGCACAACACTTTACCTACAGCGGAGCGAGCCTGTGTTGCGTTCAGGCGCTGTCACGTAAATGACAAATTCCAGCACGCCATAGCACAACACAGCAGCATATGTCAAGTAGACCGAAAGTGAGCAAAATTGCTCAATTTTTATTATAAATTTGTTATTATGTAGTTTGTTGTGGAGTCCGTGATTTCCCCATGACACTTAAAATGTTTGCGTAACTGTGCTTGGATGTTGTTTTATGAGGCTCTGACGGCTTTCAGTTGTCTCATTGTCTAACGTCGCTCGACTCGGCTTTCTCTCGCATGCATTCTTCCTACTTTTCTCTGTAGTGTCTCAAGTGTTGATATAGACTGGTCGTGTTGCCGTGGGACGTGGCGACTTTAACTTTTAAACTTTTACACAGCACGTCTAGTTCTAGTTTTGATCACGTCATAAGCCATAGTCAGTTTAGCCCTGTGATTATTTTTTTTTAACCTTTATGTTGATGAATTCAAAGTAAGTTGCCATATTATTTTCATTTAGCACCAAGTTTCCTTTTAACGTAATGAATGTTTTAAAGAAATAACCCTTTTCATGTTTCCTTCTGTTCTTTATGTCTCTTTCTATTGGCAGGGTTTAGTTCTGGGGTGAACCTGCCAGGTTTGGACCTGGGTGGCTCTGTAGTGGGGGGGCCTGGGGGCATGAAGGACCTCGGGATTCAGCAGTCCCGCTTCAAATGGATGATGGAGGGACACTCTTCTCCAGACACCTCCTCACCTGAGAACGCATTCCACAAAAATGGTGAGATATTTTTTAATTTATTCAAGATGAGGGTTGGGCAGTCTGACGGTGTATACTGTGAGTCAGTAGAAATGTGTCTCCATTGGTGGGGATTTGACATAACAGTTATTATCAAATGTGTAGAAGTACAGTATAGTTATTTTAAACCATTTCCAATTTGAATTTACAGAACATGTGATATATACCGTTACCTTGATATAAAATTACATATACCTTGATAGAATATTTGGCCATATCACCCTCCCCTGTTAATAATAATGTTGTTTGATAAGTCATGGAATAAAGGGGTGTTGAGGCACATGGTGTTAATGCGAGTAGCTGTGAACTCACCTATTAGGGTGGTTATTGAACCCATCTGGTGTTCAGTTATGTAACATACACGATCATTACCTTCCAGGTCCTGTCACCCCCATGAAGATGCCGGGGGGCTCGCCCTACTCTCAGTACGACATGATGGTTGGAGACGGGCTGGGCGACAACTGGCATCGCACCCCTGGCAACAAGATGGGTGCCAAGCCTCCCACCACGGCCAGCTGGCCCCCTGGTTAGTGACAGTTCATAGTTAAAGTGATAACCTGAGCTAGAGGACCCTGCAAGATGTGAATAAGACAAAACATGGTCTTTAACAGACCACACATGTTTTTCTACTTCAGAGTTCCAGCCTGGTGTGCCCTGGAAGGGAATCGATCGTGTCGACCCTGAATCTGACCCTTACATGACCCCAGGAAGCATGATGGGAAATGCAGTGTCCCCCAACCTCAATGATACTGAGCACCAGTTGTTACAAGACAATACTGGTAAGCATTCAACAGCTGCCTTATTAGCCCATTAATAAGGTGTGTGAGGACACCATAGCTACCTCTTAGTTAGTTTACCTCCTTTGTTTCATGTCTTGCAATGTTGCACAAGGGAAGATGGTTTTTTGAGCTCGTGTTTGTGATGCGTTAATGTCTTTTTTTTTTCTTTTTTTTTTAAGGTTTCATAATTTTGCTTGTGTTCATTTGCATACAGATTGAACCAAATTTTTAGGGTTTTTTTTAAGCCAAGAAACAAGACTCCATAAATATGTATGGATTCTCTTTTTGGAATAGTTGTTGGCCATTTTTTAAATGAATGAATGAAAAATGCAGCTGGTTGGTGCCTTTGTTTGCAGATTCCACCCCTCCCCTCAACACCTTGCTGCCTTCACCTGGTGCCTGGCCCTACAGTGCCTCAGACAGTCCCCTCAACAACGCACACAACTCAGGTAACCACACACACACACACACACACACTCAAATCCTCATTCTGGTCAGGTGTGTAGCCTTGTCTTGATTTCTGATCAGAGCTGAGATGGTAGGTCAATTAACTGGTTACTCAGCTGTCATGAGAATTAGTGGGTAACTTGTCCACTAATTATTTTATTTATTTTAAGTCATTTTTCAAACATAAATATCAATCATTGGAAGTCGTTATTATGAGAATTCTTTTTCCAACAATGAATCAGTTGATAGAGAAAATAATCAACTAATAAATTGCCAATAAAAGTAACAGTTAGTCGCAGCCCTGATTGTCTAGTTTTCCGTCACATATTATAATCTGGGTCATACATCAGTCTGTCTCGGTATCCTCTCCAAAATGTGCTTCAACAAGCTGGAGAATTGTAATCCGGGTGTCCGCAGGTCTCTTAAATACAAATTCATAAATATATACAAAACAGATTAGGCCTTAAACGTCATTAAATAGTCTTAAATTCAAATTTGTGAGGGCTCAACTGTCACAGACATTTTATCTAATTTAATTTATCCATCTTGAAATTTCTTTTTGTCAAAATGAGTCAAGTTCTTCTACGTTAAAGTCCACATTTCTGATGTTACAAATCTTTAAACCTACCACTGAACCTAACATTGTCTTTTTACTTTCCTGTTGGCAAAATGTAAATTAACCAAAGTCACTCTAATAACCATATTCCTACATAAAACATCCCTCAGCACAGGACTACATATATACTACTTACCTTGAAAAATGCCTGCAATGCCTGAATAAGAAATAGATGATCTGTCCAAAAATCAGTCTTAAATTTGGTTAAAAAATATCTTTTACTCTTGAGTCTGTCTTGTCTTTGTTCTGTTGAAAGTTCTTCTTCATTACAACACTTGTTTTGTTACATACTGGTGTTATGTTTACCAGTATACAACTCCTCCAGACCCTGATTCGCTTTTCTGTAACCCTGCAGCAAAGTACACAGACTACAAGACCAGCTGGCCCCCAGAGCCCATCGGACACAAGTCTTGGAAAGCTAACCGCGGCAGCAGCCAGAACCAGCTGTCCCGCCCACCTCCAGGACTAGCCAGTCAAAAGCAGCCATCACCTTCCCCTTGGTCCGGAGGAGCCCCTCGATTGGCTGGTCGGGGCTGGGGCGGCGGCTCGAGCACCACTGGTAATGCCCTGACGCATTTTTCATGTTGTGTTGGTTACAAGGTTGTCCCATTTCTTCATCCAGGCACAGTGCTTGTTGAATTATTCAGCTGATTTAAATGTACACAGGAGATAAAACGACTGGCTCCGATTGCTGAGACACAACACAGTGCTCTTTTGAAGTTAGGAGTCTGTTTATATTTGATTTGGATGAGTAGCCAAGCCTCACTGGAAGCAGCAGGGAAAGTTATTCATCATTTATTACATTTGAGCAGCCGAGGGGAAGAAACAGAGTGGGATTGTGTTAACAGGGAATGTGGAAAACTCTCACTCACAGGTTTTTTTTTTCTATTTGCTCACTCTCTCTGTAGCCTCGACCTGGAGTGATGGCAGCTCTCGGGAAAGCTGCTGGTTGGTGCTCAGCAACCTCACACCACAGGTAAACACACAGATGCATTTTACAAAAACAACTACTGAAGCTACTTTGAGGGCAAAAAACAGCATTTTTTTTATTGAGGTTGTTTTGATGTTTTTATAAAGATTTTGAGCTGTAACTATTGTAGGGCTGGGCAATATATCAAATATGACGTAACATGACTGTATCTTGAACATCTAGTATAAATGGTCAGGTTGTTTTTTTTAAGCCACCCTCATGAGACTTGCCTCAGAGTTTTGGTTCTCTCACTCTATCCTGTGGCGCTCTCTCTCTCTCAGCGACACACACATAAGACTCACAAACCACCACCACCATGAGCACCACTGCGACTTGCTAATATTATTAATACATGAACAGGAGAGCTGTTAGTTGGTCTCCAGCTTACAGTGAATAAATCATCACATTTAACAGCGCTGCAGTAACAGTTTAACTTAATGGGTTAACGATAGTGTGAGCAGAGGAAGTGTGTGTCTTGTACCTGTAGGACCCAAGACACGAGTATTTAGTCACAGTTTGCGACAGCGGAGCACGAAACAGATATTTCTGTTTCAAACGTTGTCAATGTAATGTTGTCAATGCAATGCTTTGATTTATTTAATTATAACTATACTTAATTTAACTTTAATACAACAATACTTTATTTAATTTTATTTTAACAGTACTTTTTTTCAGCTTTGTGGCTACAGTACCTTTTTTTAACATAACTATAACAGTATTTTATTTAATGTCATTATAACAATACTTTATTTAGCTTTATTATGACAGTAGCTACTTCATTTAACTTTATTGTAACTTAATTAACTTAATTGTAAGATTTTAAAATATCACGATATATATTGTTTATCGAGATACAGCCTAAAAATATTGCAATGTTTATACCATATTGCCCAGCCCTAAACTGGTCTGAATGTCATACCTTAACCCATCACTGTTCCATTTAAGTTCACAATGGTCCATCTTTTATATTACCGCAGATTGATGGCTCTACTCTGAGGACCATCTGCATGCAGCACGGCCCTCTGCTGACCTTTCACCTTGGCCTGACCCAGGGCACTGCTCTGATTCGCTACGGCTCCAAACAGGAGGCAGCCAAGGCCCAAAGTGCACTCCACATGTAAGGATCAATCTGTTGTTTTTATGACATCTTTATAATATCAATGTCATGTTTGTATGAAACTGAAACCAGTTGCTTCCAAAGCTCACTAATTAAAACTTTTCTCATTCGTTTAATCCGTTACAGAAACAGACAGTGTCAATTTAACACTGCTGTGTTTGTATGGATCAGACAAACGAGATATTACCTGTTAAAAGACTCCAAGCAGTGAATTGATTATCAAAGTAGTTGGCAATTAATGTAATAGTTGATAACCAAGTGATTAATCGTTGCAGCTCTAATCTTGGCAACTGTTAAATCTATTTAGTCTATTAAAAATAGAATGTAAACCTCATAAAATCAATCATTTGTATTGTATTACCTGTTTAACAGTGAAAAGTATTGTAAAACCCACTGTATATGCTCACTGTAGTTTGTTCAGAAGGATTATTTTAAAAAAATCCCAACAACTTTAAAACCTTTCCACCATTTAAGGGTGACTGACATACTTTATGTTTGTATCAGGTGTGTTCTGGGTAACACCACCATCTTGGCAGAGTTTGTGAGCGAGGAGGATGTGGCTCGCTACATTGCACATTCCCAGGCAGGAGGAGCAGGGAGCGGAGGAACCACAGCTGGCTCTACAGGCTCCGGGCCTACAGCATCCTCCACAGTGGGGGCCAACGGCAGCGGAGGGAGCTGCGAGCGAGCCGGAGCAGGAGGCAGCAGCGGGGGAGGAGGAGTAGAAGGAGGTTCCACAACTGGAGGAACAGGAAATGGAGGAGGCGGGCCTTCCAGCTCTGGGTGGCAGAGTCTGGACAGCACAGGCAGCTCATCGGACCAGTCTGCCACCCAGGGGCCCGAGCTGGGAATCTTCACCCAGTGGAGCAGCAATGGAACCGGGGTGGGCGGGGCTGGAGGTGTTGGGGCCGGAAGGCAGGGCCTGTGGGGGGGGATGGGTGGGATGAGTGGGGCGGGGTACCCCAGCAGTAGCCTCTGGGGTTCCCCGGCACTTGAGGATCGTCACCAGATGGGCAGCCCTGCCTCACTGCTGCCAGGGGACCTGCTGGGCGGGGGGACTGACTCCATCTAAGGGGCCGACTGACACACATATTTTACACCCAAGTTGTAATACATATGTCACACTCTGTATTTATTTACACGTAGAGAGATGACATGAATTAAAGCTACACTGGTTACCCAACATGCAGACATTCAACATTCATACTACACACAGGCTACATGCACACATTATTCTCACACATACACATTAAACCGCTTAACTTTAAATGAAGACAACAGTAAAACTTGAACCGGGGAAAAAGGTGAAATCCATTAAACTCTTTAGGACTCAACTGGATAGCTCTTTGTCTTTTTACTTCAAATCCCACCATCTGCATTCAGAGACCCGATCACTCAGGCATGCACTGTAGACAGGCTCAGCCAGAGTCGTACATGTCAACAAGTTTAGCTATTGCTGTTTTTAGTGTGCCACAATTTATTTTCTTTTGTATTACTATTTAATGGTCGAATCTCAAAAATTCAGACTTGCAGACTGAGCCCTCATAGACCTGGCTGGCGTACTTCTAAGTTCTCACGTTCGGAAGCTTGAGAGTGGGGAAGGATCTGGAGTTTGTAGAAAATTTGGGACAGCGCCACACTACTGAGTCAAACGGATGATCAGCAACCTTTTGAGATCTGGAAAAGGAGAGCGTTTCTAGTAGGTACCGACACCTCTACCTTGGTGGAAATATGCCATCAACATGGGACCCAGGGTAAAAAAAGAAAAAAAAAAAAGAAAAATCAAACAGAAACAACATTAGCCAAACTTGCACTATATGCCTCTGGGTTTGTTGTTGACACATCCTCCACAAATCCCTCCATTTTTGAAACAGAGCTACAACACAACTACACAGACCTTACAGGACGACTAAATGTTACAACAGCAGTGGCCTTGGCTAACAACCAGCGGCCGCCCGCCCGCCATGTCAGCAGCCTTCACACCTTCTCATCAGTTACACACTGCTCTTATATTTGACAAGCAAAATTGTATCTCCTTGTTGATGTACGTCGGTTGTTTATCATTTTCTTCTGTTTTAAAAGAAAAGAGAAATGTGTGAAACTTTGTGGAAAATTCAGAGATGTCCTTTTTTTTGCCCTTCAAACACTGACCTCGCTATTGTATTTTTTCTTACTCGAGAAATCAAGTTGGTTATTATATATTGTCATGATGTTAATGATGACTATGATCACTTATTTACTCGCTGTACAAGGTGCCCTCCTGCCTGCCTGTGTGTGCATGAAAGGAGTGATGACAGTATGACCGAATGGAGGAGGATGTGATGAAGATAATGATGACGATGATATCGGGAGTGTCTGTGTTAATTGCTACAATGTTGAATGTTTTTTGTTTTTTTCTTGTCCATGAGAGATTCGTGTGTGTGTGTGTGTGTGTGTGTGTGTGTGTGTGTGTGTGTGTGTGTGCGCGCTTGCTTTTGAACACTTATCTGCTCCAGTCAGGGAAGTGAATAGATGTTAATCTGACAGCTTACATTAGAGAGAAAGGGTGCGTGTGTGGATGTGTACACGTTTGCGTGCTTGACTGTCTGGATATTGTGATAGCTAAAAAGTTCAAAAACATTGGCACTATTGCATATGTCTCTTAAGTTGTGTTTTTTAGCAGCGTTTTGTTCCTGTTTGTATTTTTTTTTTTCTGCCAAATGCAATAAGAGAATATTATGTTTTTAAGACGAAGCAACCAACTGAAGGCATTTCTATAAAGATGCCAAATCCTACCATACCAAGCTGAGCTGGAACAGTGTTTTACAGACACGTTAAAGACATTACCTGTTATGTTTTACTGTTTGTTTTTTTGTTATTATGTATCAATTTAAATTAAGTCAGTCTTTATTATCACTCCTGTTCAGGATGTTTTCATTTATTTCAGATGTTACAAAAGGAGAGGAAATTAATTTAAAGCAGAAAAGAACAAGATAATAAAGGTTGAATTGAAGTCTGTAGTGGTTTGTTGTTTGGTGTGTGCGATTGAGTCGTTGACCGACAGGATGTTAGGTATTCATAGCACATTGTCCTCTGCTGTTTGAGGTGAAATGCCAACCAGCTTCTGAATTCATGTTATCCATGTACCATGGGACAGTGAAGTCAATAGGACTGTCTTGTGATGCAGCATTGTTCCATACACAGTGAATGAAGCAGTGTTCACTGCAGCAAATTTCTTGCATCCAAGGCATTCAAAATCTCCCTACACCTGTCATTAGCAGTGCTAGAACAGTTAATGTTAGGGTGAATGCTGCATAAATTCTGGAGTAGTCCCTGATTTCTCATCCCCCCCAACTGTCTTGTTTTTTCTCTTTTGACTTTGTATTTTTAGATTAATAATGAAGTAATTCCACTGCAGAAAGGAACCTCTCAAGTTAATGTTTCCCTGTGATTTACAGCTTTGGACAAAAAGTGATTAAGTTTCACAAACACTGGCTGCGGTCAACAAAGAAATTTTTATCAATTGTAATACAAGCCCATAACCTCAGGGAATGTCCATTACTTATGAGAGGGGAGGGGGTGGTGCGAATTGAGGGAGGCATGTCAAATAATTTTTCAAGCACTGGGGAGGGAATAATGTTTTTTTTATTTTGGTTCAGGGGAGAGACATTCAGCTTTAAATGGTTGTATTTGTATTTAAATATCCTTAATACCCTCAGAAACCTGATGGCAGGTTAAACGGCATGTTTTCTTTAAAAATTAACGAAAAATACACCTTTTATTATAGTCAGAAGCTGTGAAACCAGGAATAATTGCTTGATTTTCACATTTCAGACTGTCAGTGAATGTATCATGCACAATGAATGCATCCGTCAGAAAAAAAAAATCATAACCTAAGTTAAAATGTGTATGCCTCAGTTTTGCAGTAAATAAACCTTGGAGGGAGGGTCATGTAGGAAATTCAAGGCAAAATACAAGCAAAGTCAAACCCCAGCCGGCCCCTCTCCTCTGATAAGTAAAGAACAGTCCCTTAGTCCAATCAAAGCCTAGACTCAAGTCAGTCTTTAGACGCTTTGCTTAACTAAAGGCGGAGATCTCTGATTGTCTGGTGGCGAGACTAATCAAAGCCAGGCTAGAGGAACACATTTCTGTTAATAGGTTTAGTTGTAGGATTCTCCGGAAATTAGTCATTATTTTGAATTTTAAAAAAGTCCAAGCAAATATGAATAACAGTAAAGTGAAAGCTAACTAAAAAAATACACTGCAGTTTACATTTGTATAGTTTAAGGGGGCTGCGGCCTTTGAAGGTCTACATCTGCCACGTCCTTTGTTCATTTCTCGGAATTAATCCGGCGCATGCGCCCCAACATATTTGTGTATTCTCAATTTTTCCGTAAATTATCCATCCTGGGCCCGGCCCAGTAAACTGAACTCCGCCTTTTCTACTACTGTAAATTGGTAAGGTACTTGCAGAAGTCAACACAACTTTTGGGCGTTTAAAGATACCATGAAAAATATTTTTTCCTGTTTAATGTTTTCATGTCAAATTAAACAAATTAAGCTAGCTGTTAGCCGCTAAACTAACGTTAGCAAAGCGAAACCGTTTTCGTGTAACATTAGTTAACTGAAACTCGTTAGCCTTTTTACTCCTCATAGTGGTTCCCTGTTAACATACTGGTTTTGCTGTTAAAATGAATGTATGCTGTAAAATTGTCTTAAAGACCTACTTACCTTACAGATAGTCATAGCTACTAGTTTTAGTCCAACAGAGGTGATGTTAATTAGCTTACTTAAGTGGCAGCTGTGCTAATGGCGGCACCACTTTGAAGTCCATTTTAGGAGGGTGATGAAGCCACTTTATTGGCATGACATTTCTTATGTGTTGCCAAAGCACAATTACAATTTGAGACAGTGAAAATTCGAAAACATTTAACAACGTATTATTACACATTATTATTATTACAACAAATTACTAAGTGAAGGAGTGAATAAAAACACAGAGAGTGATCTGTGATGAGATGAACTATATGTTGTTGTGTTGGCTGTCTCTGAGGCTGTGATATGCATTGACATATCTTGCTGCATCTATGGCGCTGACACTATTTTCTCCAAGCAGATGTTGCATTTTAGTCTGGCCACAACATTTAATTTTAACTTTGCTCTGATGTCGTCATATGTGCTAGTCTCTATGGCCAGGCTGTGATCACCGAGTCTGTACATAGTCAGTATCTTTCTCAGTTTCTGATCTGTCACAGCGGTCAGATAGTGTCAGACATGTGTACTGTTTGTTTAGGGTCAAATAGCATTGAAGTCTATGTTAAGATTTTGTGTATAAAGCGCTTTTAATGGTACTCAGTAGGGTTCTTCTGTACAGGCTACTGAAAAATACAAAAGATTTGCAGTTTCATTCCAATTAGGCCTGTGATCAAGTGTTCAATTTTTTCAAAAGAAATGTGGGTTATAAAGTAAGACATTTTTGTAGGAAGCACCACTAGAGGGTGTTGACACTTCTCCTAGACACAACAATTGGTGTAACACACACACAGCACTGACCTGCCCATGCTGTTATTACATATATTTTCTACATTTTACTTAAAGGATGAATGTGAGAGTGATGTATTGGTGTAAATACATGTCGCAACTCTAAGTGAAGGGTGTGAGTGCAGCTGGTGTGTCGGTGCGCTTCATTCATGCCTGCAAAGCCCAGCAGCAGCACGGCGGCTTTAAGACAATCCGGGCATCTCTTCAAGTCTGTGGATGACATCATTGATATTGTCAATGGTGTAAACTGAGAGAGGGCTGGGTGGGGGTGTGTGAGAGGGGGAGAGAGAGGAGAGCAGCCAGAGAGGAGAGAGAGAAGGACCTCAGTGTCTGGTTTCGGCGTTTTTCCTCCAAAGAAAAAAAAATCGTGACAGTGAATATCTTCCAGGGGGCTCCGATCGGCTCGCATCAGCTGTGTTATTTGGGGGTCTTGTTTCGGGAGCGGGGGTTCGGGTGACAGATCTCCGAGGTTATGAGCCGTCCGAAGCCGCGTCGGTGCGTCGCTGTCCAGGGTCCTGAGTGAGACACAGCCAGCGGGCGACCACGGAGCCTGACATAACCCGGTGAGGAGGAGGTGGGGTGGGGGGTGTATGTTGGCTAGTGTCTGGAGGCTTGTGTGTATGTGTGATGGTGTGTGTTAGGTTAGACAAATAGAGTCCAAATAGAGTCGTGTTGGGGTGGGGGGTGCGCTTGTTCAGAGGTCCTACCTGTATATGGAGGGTGCGGTTATGGGAATTATTACCACGTTTGATGGTCAGTGCGGGGTGAACGGTGTGTTTTTGCATCCAGCACCTTCCCCATTTCATCTCCTGTGCTATCTGGGGCAACTGCATGAAGTATTCTCTTTGAAAATACAACGTCTTGCCTGTTTTTGCAGTCCTTTGCAGCAATAGTGGGTCTCAGTTTTGTAACACTGACAGTATAGCAGCTCTGAGGAGGCTGCGAGAGGAGATGAGCTGGGGAGACTTGAGGTAAAGGGTTTGGTAATGTGCAGCAGTGGCTTGCTCTGCCTTATTTTCCCTGCACAGCATATGTGGATGGGGTGTATGTAGGTCTACAATGCAGCCAAAAAAACGAACTTAGTCAGCGTTTAGTGCAATGTCAAACAGGCATGTAAAGCCTAACCTTAAGTCCCTATTTCATGGCTGTTCACACAGATAGGGCTTGGGTGAGGAAAGCATGACTCATTCAAATTTCGTCAGGGGACTCCAGTCAGAAATTGGGAGTTTATGCAAATCGCTTGTACACAAGACCAGACTCCCTTGAAGTGCTTTGGGAAGAGTGTGTGAGATGCTGATCCAGCTCCCCCCCTGCAGCTCTGAATAAATCATGTTATACAACTACACGCTCTGTTCTTCTTTGCTCGCACCTTTTCCCCATGCACTTCGTAAACACTTCATTGGCCTATATTGTTGTTCTCTGAGACACCAGGATTCATCATCGCGGCCTCTGAAGATGTAATGTCTCCAACTCAACAAAACATGGCTGGTAGGAGCAGCAGGGTGGTAACATCAGATCCTGTATATTGAGAAATGATTTGCTTCCACAGTTACATGAAGTCACTTTATAGCTGGAAGTGAGCAACATTTTCCTTCCTAGTTCCAGTGATTCAACTCAGGCTGCACTACGTCACTGCTTCACCTCAGCAATTTGCACTTTTCATTCTTTCTCATCTCTGCCATCGGTTTTCCCAAGCCTCCACTTTCATTTTCTTTCATGATTCAGCCGCCCCAGGGCTCGTAGCTTTGAGTCTGAAGTCTGCAGCTTTGCACCACTGTCCTTTTACTCTATTGATCACCGCTGATTGATGACAGCTTTGTGTTTGTATCTGTGTGTGTGTGTGTGTGTGTGCATTTACCCCTTCAGTGAGTTGAAAAGCTCAGGAGCCATGGAGTTGAGGGTGGGGAACAAGTACCGCCTTGGGAGGAAGATAGGGAGCGGATCCTTTGGAGATATTTACCTTGGTGAGAATTTGGACTGTTTGTGTTGTGCTAACCTGATATTGTTCCTTATTTTCTTAAATTCCAACAAAAGCAGATATTACACATATTCTAGTTTTTGTGAACTATGTTAAATCTCGCTCTCAAATTTCACAGATCAAAAGAGCCTTTATGTGTTGGAATTTACTGATGTCTTGTAATTACATCTCTGCTATTCCCCGGACAGGTTCTAACATCGCTACAGGAGAGGAAGTAGCCATCAAACTGGAATGTGTGAAAACCAAACATCCACAGCTCCACATTGAGAGCAAATTTTACAAGATGATGCAGGGTGGAGGTAAGACGCACAAGAAGTGTTTCAGGGATTTTGGAAGCTTTACTAGGGGGCACTGAGAGGCAGTGAACAGTTTAAGGGGCGCTAAGGGGTGTTTAGGGCTGCGGAGGGGAATGAGCAATGATTACAATTATTTAGAAGGCATTGCAGTGTATTTAGAGACCTTAAAAGACATCTCAGGACATTTAGGGGCATTTAAGGTGCATTCAGGGTCATTCTGGGACACTGAAAGGCATCTTTGACTGAAATTAAGGAGCATTTAAGACAGTTTTTAAGGTTGTTGAGCGATATCAGTGGTTGTTCAGTAGCACTGAGGTGTAGTCATGGCTGTTAGGAGGTATTGAAGCATTGCATGTTAATGATGGAATTAACTAATATGAGATAAGACTTTATTGATCCTGGGGGAAACATTCACATCACAACAGGACAGACAGATGTAAGAGAGGCAGGTGAAAAAGTTTTTTAAAAAGAAAAATACACGGTAAAATAAGATTTAAATTTAAAGTCAATATTTAAATAAAATGAGGGAATTTGTAGCTTTATACTATATATACATCACAATAAAACTATAATATAATGACCATTATTTAATATGCAAGTTACATAATAATTATATAAGGAAATTATTCAAATATTTGTGCCAAAGAAATCCATTGGTGCACATAGGGCATGACATGAAATGTATACTATTTGTAATATAAACATTTATATAGGTGTAAGAATAAATAAGTACAATACATATAATTACATATTAAAGTATGTTTATATAATATATGTGCAGATTATGTAACATGCACGCTATGCAGAAATAATTCACTAGTAGTAGTAATATAGCATTTTTATATGATGATATAAGTAATATAAAAAAGATGTATTATGTAGTGGTACCTATGTTGTGACTACTTATACCAGTGGTTCTCAAATGGTGTGCCGTGTTGCAAATCCAGGTGTGCTGTGGGATTTCGGGATAACCACATATTATTATTGCAATATTCAACTGGGCTTATACAAAAAGTTATGAATGAATTTTTAATTGATAGTATCAGTATGTCATGCTCATCTATTTCCTGATAAAGAGGCAAACTCTACCTAAAAAATTAAATTTTATTTAAAAAAAACCTTCACAGGGAACCTATTTATTGCTATTCATGTGAGGGAATTATAAGTGTGTGACGCGTCACATGTCTTACATTATTGCCCGTTTAAATGGATGTGTTATTCGTGCTTTGATGTAATTTTAAAATGTTTAAAATTAATTCTTGAATCATTTTTTTAATAAATATTTCATGAGTAATAGTTGGTTGTCAATTTTGTTTGATATTAGTAAATAAAAACAAACATTTATGTTGTCATAAGAGTGATAACACACATAATAGAGGATGTTGTGCTCAGATATAAATACAGGTGTGCCTTGAGATTTTGCCTCGCCCCTTGGTGTGCCTTGGGCACAAAAAGTTTGAAAACCACTGACTTATAGTACTACTTCCCATAATAATAATAAAAATAGTAATAAATATTATAAGGATTAGATGCAGGTGTATTGTTATGATTTCATTGTTATATTATGCAACATTAAAGCCACATACTGGGTGCTCTAGAGCAGTGATTCCCAACCAGAGGTACTTGGATACATGGGGTACTTCTGTAGTTATCAGAAGATACATGGGAAGATTGTCAAGGAGCTCAAGTCATTTGATGAAATAGAAATTTCTATTTGATGTGAAAAAAATGTCAGCATATTAAGTCAGTTATTACACCTGAGCAATTTAAAGGTATACTGTGCAGGATTTTCCTTAACAAACAAACAAACAATGTGTAGACTCATACAGAAATAATCCCTCTCAGTCATCACTTATGACCCACTGGAAGTGCGTGGCAGTGTTCTTATCTGCAGTGACTCTGCTCTCTGCCTGGATTTTTTTTTTTTTTTTGATTTTGCTGTGTTTGGGATGCTCCTCGGTACAGCACGCAGGTGATGTTAGGACTTTATAAAAACATAGGGACCAGGTGCAAGACAGTAAGCAGCATACATCCAAGAGGAAGCTGCAAAAATTGCATGACACAGCACCAAAAAATAACATCAAGCGGACAAAGCTTATTTCAAAACGAGAGTGAATCTGGGGTTTACTTTAATTTTTACTTTAGCTGGCGATGGTGTTTAGAAATGGTAGCCGACAATTCCTGCATAGTATGCCTTTAAGTTGTGACTAAGAAGTGTCCAAAACAAGTAATGTTAAACAAGTAATGGATAAACAGTTAAATAGTAGGTAAAATTGAAAATAGATTGTCGATAAACCTAAAAGTAAAATAAATATTAATTGTCTGCTATAGTGGCAGTAGTAGTATAAATGCAAACTGCAGTGAAAATTGGTGGATTGTAACCCATATATACACTAGTTACTCAACTCTGTCTGTTAATGCACTATTGTGTTTCCTAATCCTGTGATTCCCCTACCCTTCCTCCCCACAGTGGGAATCCCGTCTATTAAGTGGTGCGGAGCGGAGGGTGACTACAACGTTATGGTAATGGAGCTGCTTGGGCCCAGTCTGGAGGACCTGTTCAACTTCTGCTCCCGCAAATTCAGTCTGAAAACAGTCCTGCTGCTGGCCGACCAGATGGTGAGACAGACTTCCTGACTGCAGTCCGCACTGTAAAACATAATAGTTCATCAGGGTTTTTCTTGGGATCCAGAGCCGATAATTGCCACGCAGTCCCTCCGTAGTAAGTAATTACTTGAAGAGCTTGCTGAAGGACGCTGTTATGTTTCATGGAGGCTTCATCAGGGTTCATTGAGTCTTTGTAAAGAGGTTCCTCCGGGCATCCAAGGAAAACAATAGATAAACAGTAGTAGTTGTAAATGATGGGAAGGTACACGCGAAATAATACTATTCCAATCCTATTCATATTTGTCTAAACATGCACCTTTGCTCCCACATAATGCACTGAAGTCAACCTCAGGCTGGGAAGTTACACTGATTTCAATAAAAGGATGTGGCTATTTTTAGACTGGAACTAAATGGATCATTTGAAATCGGAGAATAATTCTCATCTAAACCTCTGAAGCTTGTTTCCTGGCTCCAGACAAAGCTTATCCCCTCACTATCTCCGACCATTCAGCTCCTCCATAAAAGTCAATTCCAATCTAGGACATGGAAGCTCCGCAAGACGGCCTAATCCCCGTCGCAGGGGTCAGCCCGTGGTGTCTTTTATGAGCCTCTTTAATCCCTCATATGTCATTCTTTAGTCTACAACCGGCACATTTGTTCTTTTCGTCCCATTTTCTCTCTGCAACTTTGACCTCTTTTCCTAATCGCTCTCTGTGCTGTCGTTGTAACATCTCTCCTCTCCTCTCCTCTCCTCTAAAGGGGCGATAACTAAGATTTTAACTCTCCCATAACATAAAATGACCTCTATATATCTGCAGACTGACTGACAGTGTTATTGATTAATACCAATGACTCAACTATTATTTCACCAGGCAATGAGACTTGTGGCCTTTAAAACTCACTTTCAGTTTTAGACTAAACACTCTGTAACTATGGGAATATAAAGACTTTCAGCCAACTCACTAATCTGAAAACATGTGGAAAGATAGATCTTCATTTATATATTTTCAAACATCAGATCACTCAGTTGTATTCCACAGTGCGTGTTTTTAAGCATGTGACCAACACCCGTATGTTATCTAGAAATACAGAAGGGGTCAACCTTCAACAAATATAAAACTTCAAGGACCACACCCAACAACTGCACACACTAAGGCACCGACAATACTTCTCTTTTTTAAAGCACACCACAGCAGATGATTTTAGATGCATTTCCCACCTTATAGGCAGTCATTGATCTCCACTTCTTTTATTGCGCTATGAAAATCAGCTTGAGATGTGAAAGGTAATCCGTCACTTTAAGGGCACCATTACTTTCCTTATTTTGTGAAAACGGTGACTGTAGTTTGGTTTTGCAACTGTGAGCATGCTCTGCTTTAAAAAACTCCTTGTTGGTGCATTCAAGGACACTATGACTTTTGAGTTGTTACAGTAGCCTTCTTAAGGGCAATGTTTTTAATGTAAGAAACACCCGATACATACAGTATGATCCTTTTAACATTGTCCCTCTGTGTTATTTTTTGTCTTCTGGCTTTGATTTTATAACAACTTATTAATAGAATGCCCTTTGGTAGCTGACGCTGAATCTTGGATGTCAGAGCAGTTCATGATGGCAACATGCATTATTACATGGAAATGTTATTATGTAACTGTGACAAAAGATTGATTCAACACATGAAAACCAGTGAACTTGTCAAAAGGAGTACAACTCGGCCTGTGAAAACAGTTGTATACTGTCCCCTGTGACTCTAAACAGAGCCTTCTTTAGATTCAGTTCGCATTTATGGTATGTCGAATTTTGCTTGAGACTCCAATTTTAAACAGACAGCCTGCGTTTAAAAACTTGGGGTATATTGCTGCCTTTAAATGGTATTCATGAGCTCATGGTTAAGGCTTGAAGTTCAAGTGGTTTAAGATGTGAGAACACTGCTGCTAGGCAACAGCAACATGAACTACAAAAGTTTGCAGTAATTACTTAGAACTAAAAAGCACATGAGCTAATATTAATGTTACTGTCAGCGTCTAGACGTCACCAAGGCTAACAATTTAGCAAGCTAGCGAGCAGGTAACATAATGGAGGAAATGCAAAGGCATTATCTATCTTTTCCTCAGATATATTATTAAAATTAAAAAGAAAAACACTATACGACAAAAATTATAATATATAATCTTACCGTCCACAGAAAAAAAACAACTTCCAGGCATTCATCATTTCTGAAAATGTCAGTAAGCACGTCACAACAGGGGGGCCTTCATTTGAACACTGTTACACAACCCATTTGAAGGCAGCTTAAGATGTGGGCACTTATCTAACAAAAGACTATTTGGTTGCATTATGGGAGCTATAGGATCCATTGTTTATGGAGCTAAACCCATATTCAGGAGTAAAAGTCAAGATATCTTGATATCCCTCTGCTGCTTTGACCATTTCTTTTTTAAATCTGCCTCTTGTGAGTCCTCCAACACTCCAAGTCCTCCTTTATGAAAGTGCAGTGCTAAATTGCAGTGTGTGAGTGAGTGTCCCTCTAAGGCAAATAAATATTTATGATTCATTTTGACTGACTCTCATAGCACACTGACATAAAATAACCCAGGGGATTCCTGAAAGGTCTAAACCTAAAAACTCACAGTATACCCCATGAATTGAATTTTTTTGTTAATGGAGAACAACATGCAAAACCACTAATACTCTCCGTTAATCCCAGCTAAACCCTGTTCCCTGTCTCTCCGTTCCAGATCAGTAGGATTGAATACATCCACTCCAAGAACTTCATCCACAGAGACGTGAAGCCTGACAACTTCCTGATGGGGCTCGGCAAGAAGGGCAACCTGGTCTACATTATTGACTTTGGCCTCGCCAAGAAGTACCGTGACGCCCGAACGCACCAGCACATCCCGTACCGTGAGAATAAGAACCTAACCGGCACGGCCCGCTATGCCTCCATCAACACGCATCTGGGCATCGGTAAGACAGCGTACACACAGAGACTGGCCTAGATAACTGTGCAGGTGTGAATGTGTGTGTTCTGCTAACCCCACTGTGGTTTATGTGTGTGTTCACAGCAGGGTCAGTAGAACATGTTGCAATATGCATGCTTATCGATCAGGACTGGATTATTAGAACTGCAGCTACCTCTCCTTTCCTTCAACTTTTATCCTCTACCTCTTTCTTTGTCTCCTTTGCTTCTCCCTCCTCAAACTTTTTTGCCTCTCCTGTCTTCTCTCTTGCTCTTTCTGTCTATTCCTCCACAGAGCAGTCGAGGCGAGACGACCTGGAGTCTCTAGGCTACGTTCTCATGTACTTCAACCTGGGCTCTCTGCCCTGGCAGGGGCTCAAGGCTGCCACCAAGAGGCAGAAGTATGAACGCATCAGTGAGAAGAAAATGTCCACCCCCATCGAAGTGCTCTGCAAGGGATACCCTTGTGAGTACACAGAAACAGACACTAATAACAGCAGAGAGGCCACTTTAAAGAGGACGTTTGCAATATTTCTGTCACATTTCCTCTCAGAAGGTTTGACACCTGACTTTCTTTGCTTAAAATCCACTTCCTCTGACTCCACTTCAAGCCACATTCCTTATATGTGCACACACACTTGGCCAATAAAGCTGATTCTGATTTCTCTCTTGTGTCTCCCAGCTGAGTTCTCCACTTACCTGAATTTGTGTCGCTCCCTGCGGTTTGACGACAAGCCAGACTACTCATATCTGAGGCAGCTCTTCAGGAACCTTTTCCACAGACAGGGCTTCTCCTATGACTACGTCTTTGACTGGAATATGCTAAAGTTTGTAAGTGGCTCGTCACGTTCTGTAACAGTTGCTATATTCACAGAACACTGTGAGCATCATGCTTTTGCAAACTACTTCCAGCCTAGAGGTTTCAAATGCCTTTTCTATTATGTTTTTGTCCTTTTTCTCCTCTCCAGCATGTTTACATCTGTACTATTCCTCTTTGTTTCAGGGGGCCAGCAGGACCGCAGAGGATGGAGAGAGGGAGAGGAGGGAGGGAAAAGAAGGGGAGGAGCGAGCAGGCGGAGGCCAAAGAGGAGCTGGAGGTCGAGCTCTGCCGCCTGGTCCAAACCCTTCAGCAGCCAACAGAGTCAGGAACGAGGCAGATGCCGCTCCCTCAAACCCGGCCACACGTGGGGTCCAGCAGTCAGGTCAGAATGCTGTTTGTGGTTTTGGAGATACAACTGTAACAGACTGAAGGCTTTCAAATCAAGCACGTGTCTGTGTGTGCAGGTAACCGCTCTCCTCAGGCGGGGAGAGCAGAGCGAGCCGAGCGAGAGAGGAAGGTGGCCATGAGGCTTCACCGCGGGGCCCCTGCCAATGTCTCCTCCTCCGACCTCACTGCACGCCTCGACCAGTCACGCATCACTGCATCACAGGTAGAAAGACTGTGGCTTTACAGGTTCAGCAAGACTCTGTTGTGAAGGGAGGCACCGCATGTTTTATGCGCATCAGTTGCTTCAACTGAGAGTGTCCTCTTATTCACTAGGACATACAGATTAAGGTGGCGAATCACAGAGCACAGGGCCAACAAACAGACTGAGTCATCACATGTTGCAAGTGCAAATTGCCTGATATCAGACAGAACTGTCAACTCATTCCACTCCATTTCCATCTTCATTGTGACATTATGTCTATTCTTACTGATTGCCCTGAGAGAGGGGGATTCAGTTTTCCCTAACCAATCACTAGAGACCCACATATCCACTTGACTCTGTTGTCATTTTAAGTCCACACTGATGCGTAGCCATGGCAACATACAGGTTTTGCCAGGGTTTTTATGAGTGGTGCGGAGTGAAGTGAAACAAAGTGACTGAGAAACTGCTGTTCCATGTCACGATGCCAGGTGAATCAGTCAGCTCTGTGGAGTGGGTATATTCCAAGGTTGGACCCAGGCATGACATCTCACTGATGCAAACTGAAGAAAGTCCTGTGTTTCTTGAATCATTCTTAGCCATGTTAGCAGCCATGCTAGTTGGTCAGTCAGTCCACGGCTTTAGTCCACATTGATATATCTCAGTAACTGTTTGGCCGATCACCATGAGATTTTGTACAGACATTCATGATCCACAGAGGATCAATCCTACTGACTTTGGTGAGCATCTTACTTTTTCTGTGGTGTCATAGGCATATCAAAGCTCTGACTTAAAGGTGAGATACCCTGACTTCAGTCTACTGAGGGGATTAGCACAAAATTGTTCATGGACATTCAAGGTCTCCTGACGCTATACCCAAATGACTTTGGTGATCCCTGACTTTTTTTCAAGTGCTACCATGAGATTTAAAATTGTTTTCTTTTTTTTTTTTTATTTGTCCAATACTTTGGTTTATGACCAAATACCTGCAAAACCAATGACTTTTTTTCAGCTGTGGTGGTATGCTAACACACTAAACTAATACGCTAAACATGTTAAACATTATACTATGTGCTAGCATTGTAATTTTGAGCATGTCCGTAAGATGATGTTAGCATTTAGCTCAAATCACCACTGAGCCTAAGTACAGCCTCACAGAGCTTCGGGCATGTCTGTAGACTCTTGGCCTTATTTTAGAATTTACAAAACTCAACCATAAATAAGCTGCAGTAGATATTTGTCTCTTTTCTTGTGTCGCATTAATTGCATTTTATTGTGAATGAAATGGATCATAAGGATTTTCATTACCTTGGACTGCTGACATCGCTGTGTTCTCTGTTATGCTCGCCGCTCATGTTGATACAAATTTATAATTCATGATTCCAAATTGCAAATATTGAAGCTGGGAAGATATTCAAACACACTCTACTCATAATTACCACCACAAGATATTGATGTGGAGAGGTTTTGTTACTGTGCAGTTTAAGTCTGACATCATACAAACACAGAATAGACTAATCCACCAAGGCAGGCTCCTTGTGTTCCAAAGCCTCTTTATCATGTGTAATCGAACTCTATTAAATGCTTCTTCATTTATTAGGGATCATATCTGCATCCTGCAGTAATGTCAGCAGCCATTTTTAAAACCCAGACAGTCTTTACATCACTACTCAGATAATCTTACATGCTCTGTGACAATTTAGTGGAGCAGATGTTCCAAATTCCAAAAGATAAAATCTCAGTTTACACTGTACAATCTGAATTCGCATAAATTAACTATGAAGTAGACAAAACAAGCACATTTGCATATTATCCTATGATCTTGATAGTTTAACAGTATAACAGGCGTTCACTGATTGCACCAGTGAGTGAGATGACTTAGTGGTGGTTTTCTGATTTGAAGCCGACTGTTCCAGGTCAAAACCTTTGGTCACTTTGTGTGTTTCTGTTTCTCTGTGGGCCCGCCCGCCATCTGAATTGTTTCTATGCTAGCAGCAGCCTTTGTTTGGGGAAAACTCTGGTGTAACTGCTGACAGATCACAAAGATCCGTAGCCTTACCAAACAGGATTTGGGTGTGGAAGAGCTCGCATTTTAAAAACAGTGTATTCTTCAGGTGTCTGTCTTCTCCTCTTTGATCAGCTTAAAGCTTCTCATCTTTCCTTCCTCACTCAGGTCAGTGTGCCATTTGAACATCTGGCAAAGTGAGTTCCTCCTGGCTGGTCTGCAGGTCAGTGGCAGGTATGGACATGTCTCTCTCTCTCTGTCTAGCAAACACACACACACAAACACAAACACAAACAGCATGCTTGAAGAGCTATCCATGCCTTTTGTCCTTAATGACCCCTGACCCCTTAAAATATCCAAGTAGAGAAAGACATTGTTGATACCCAGCTAAAATTATTATTGAAATTTAAAAAGTGCCAGTTATTAAGCAAGTAAATTAAAAAAAAAAAGCCAGATATGTTGCTTTTAATAAGTTAAGTAAAAGGAGGAAAGGAGGTACAACATTTATCATGACATTTTTGATGACAAGTTTCCTCTCTAGAATTAAATGTTGCCATTTTTCCTACAGGGTGAATGTTGCTTTTCCTTTTGCGACCATAACCAGCAATGCAGCCACAAAACATGTTTTTTATTGTGTAAGAAATGCATGTGTCATCATAAAAAGGGTGTCCATAAATGATTTGGCTACCTGGTTTTGTTGGATTAAAGGACAACTTCGGTATTTTTCAACCTGGGCTCTATTTCCCCATGTGTATGTGTGCGTATGATTCATGGGTACCACTCATTCTAAAATTGGTTCAGGATTGAGCCGCGAAACGAGCTAAAACGGTAATGGGGGCAAATGCGTCCCGTATAAAAGTGCTTTTTTGTCGCCACTGACCGGTTCAGATCGCCAGTGCTATCTCTGTAAATAGCATATGGTAGCGGCCCTGGGGCAGTGGTGAGTGTGAATGAGTGGAGTCAGCTGTCAGTCAGTGTTGAAGCAGAAAGGCGGAAGTTGTCCCCGCTCGGTATTGTAAATGAGTATGTGTGTGTGAAGTGTGTGTTACGCTAGAAGAGTCAGAGGACGGAGTCTTTTATGTGCTACCCCCTGGAGTGTTACTGGAGTTTTTGGAGTGCTCAAATAAACGGGCCTTTTTCCCGAACGCAAGAACAGGATGTCGCGCAACACCCCGTACAGCTTTCATAGGCTGCCTTTGTCGGACGGCGAGATGCTGAAGTTGTGGCTAGTTGTGCTACAAATGGATGCTAACACTCCTGTCCAGACACTGCGCCTTGCAGACCATCGGGTCTGCAGTGCTCACTTCTCCCAAGATGACTACTGCCAGCCGAAGAAGAGAAGACATCCAATCCCGAAACACCTCTTCCTCAAGAAAACGGCTGTCCCACGAGTAGAGAGAGCTACAGACACAGTGGAGCAAAGCTCGTGACATCACACAGCCCAGAGGTAAGGGAAAGGCTAAGTTAGCATGCTATTTACAGAGATAGCACTGGCGATCTGAACCGGTCAGTGGCGAAAAAAAGCACTTTTATACGGGACGCATTTGCCCCTATTACCGTTTTAGCTCGTTTCGCAGCTCAATACTGAACCAATTTTAGAACGAGTGGTACCCATGAATCATACGCACACATACACATGGGGAAATAGAGCCCAGGTTGAAAAATACCGAAGTTGTCCTTTAAGCTTTTCTTGTAAATGTAGAAAATCAAAAAAAAAATTACACTTGCAAAACAAAGAAAAAATATCATAGATAAAATTGACAGAATTTATCAGTGGCTTAGTAACAGTACAAAAGTAATGAGGCTGGGTCTAACAGTCATGTCAGTAGATACTCCATGTTGTAAGGCCCTGTATTTATAGTGTAGGTCTGGTGCTATTCTATATATTTTCTTACTGTTACAAAATCCTTGAAAAAGAAACAACAATGATCCTACTTACAAACAAGTATTGTGTCTGTATTAAAGCCTGATATATCTTCTTCCTCTGTGCCATTGAGCTCCATTGTTGTCCAAAAACTATTAAAAAACATCAGTGAGCCACGCTGTTGCACTGGATGACATGCTCCGTCATCACTGTGAACTGTAGTTTATTTTGAGTGGATATATACACAGTCCTGCTGCTGTAAATACTTACTAGGGCATCTAATGTGCTGATGAAAAAAGTCCCAGACAAATGCACTGTTTACTTCTTTTTGAGTAATGCTTGCTAAAAAGCTGCCAGATGTTTCAGTCCTTTTAAAGATGGATGTGTGTATTTGTGACCTGTTTTTCAAAGACTTAAAGAGCTGTGTAAAAACTTGAGTGTGTACACAACACATAACCGGACAAATGACAAACATAATTTACATACAACATACAGTGCAGTTTAGAATAGTTTAAAATATCCACCTTAAAAAGGGTTAAAAATGTCCTTAATTAAGTAATGAATAGGGTCAAGCACCCAAGCTAGCTCAAGCAATAATGAATATGATAGAGGTAGACACATATACACATAGGCACAAAGCTTGACATAGCCAGTGTGGTCTGGAATGGGAGTGACCTGTATCTGCAGCCTGAGGGTAGGTGACTGTAGTGGTTGTGCAGTGCGTGTGTGTGTGGTATCCAAGGCTATTTGTAGTTCTTTTCATTTTAGTCTGTCTGTTGTAGATGCTACTTAGTGGTTCTTGGTCCAGTCCAGTGATTGGATCAAGAACCAAATATATACGACATTCAGAGCATATCTATTATTTAGAGTCTGGGCTGTGATTACCTGCACATGGCTCTCAACATGGAGGTGGTTGAGCCAGCGGCTAGCAGCTAACATTGCTAACAGCACGAACAGTGCTAACATCTGCAACGGCGCTGACAATACTAAACAGTATCTGTGGGGGGGGGGGGGGACCAAAGGGTGGTAACTGCTGTATAGCCCCTTTCCTGCTGGACAAAAAATCCACAAATACCCACTAACGTCTGGCTTTTGTATTAAGTGGGAAGGTTTACAATCGGCATTCATTCCTGGGACAAATGACTCTGCAGTTGTAACGGGTATTTATCGGCTCCAGCTCTGATCAGCTTCAATCCACCTGTGTGGACACGCCAATCTTAGCCCCTTTGCCTGCGTGATGCAATGATGGGCTGCCCCAAAGTACCATCCTCCTTCATCCAAGCCGTGCCCAAACATTGTTTAAAATTTAGTCAGCACTGAGTTTGAAAGAAAGACCGATAAGTAATAGATATAAAAGCGAAGTAACTACTGTGATGTCTTCACTGGCCTTCATGCTGCTTTCGACATTGGACTGAGTGCTGCAGACAGGGGAGGGATAACAGAAAGTACTGCGACAGACTCATGCATTGTTGGTTTTGATCATTAGTATGAGATTTATTGACACAAAATATGTGAAATAATCCCAGTTTTATCCTTTCAGTAACCCCAAAAGTGTAATTTCTCTTCCTTTGTTTTGTTTCTTGTGGTGCAGCAGCTGCAGGGTATCAAATACCCCTTACTTTTCAAATGGATGAATGAAAACATGAATGAGTGGAGGAGGACAAGAGGAGCAGGATGGAGGCACTGCAGGCCCTTAAAGGGGGGATCGAGGCCATCCGTGTGTATGTCAGTATGCTGTGTGAACAGTGGTGACCTGGAAGAGCCGAGGGAACACTGAGGTGATGGAAACCTGTGGGACAAACAAACTCTTGGCTGGAACTGGTTGGTACTGCATTTCAGGATGTGGCCCAGGAGGGGGAAGTGGGTAAAACAACACACAGGTCCCGCCCCTTCTTCACTCATATTCACCTGTCCATCGACTCAGAGGCTCAACTTGCAAAAAAAAACAAAAACATCAAAGTGCACAAAATGGACTAAATTTCAGTTATTCTGTGGTTTACACCTGTGATAAAAATTTTGAAAAATCTGCTATCAACCTGCTAATGTTTAAGAGCTACATCTGCTGCTTGTGGTGTTCTTGATTATAAATAAATATGTAAACAACTATGGAGACGAACACAAAATTGTATTCAGGCCAATAACAGATGAGACAGGAGACTGCTTGGAAATGGATCAAAGAAGGGATCAGAAGTGGGGAGTGAATGTGAGTGAGTTTGCGGTGAATTTGTGGATGGGAGCGAGGCTGCTTTTTGTCAATAAGTGTCAGTGTCTGTCTGTGTGTTACTGTCTTAAAGTGTTCGTTTTGCCTTTAGATTTGCTTTAGAGAGCCTGAGGAATAGAGGAGGGAAAGGTGGCTGTTGATGGATCATAACAGAAGACTAGTCCCCGGTTAAAACCCCCTCTTCTTCAGCACACTTGTTACCGTCTTACCTACAAGACTGACAAGGAAAACATGCTCATTGAAGGCAAAAAGAGACGGAGGAGGAAGACTGCTTACAGTTGAGAACAGAACAGAGCCATGAGGATTGTATGATATGATAAAGCCTTAGTCCAGCTTGTAACTCCAGGTATGAAAAGACTTGAGAAAGTTGTAAGATCTTGGTGATGAACAAGTCTGGTGTAGTATTTTGCTTTTTTTGTTTGTTTTATAATACATGTAAAATGTGTAGATACCTTTTGCCAGAATGTGACAGATTGTTAAAAGATGGGGCTGGAGAGAAGAGTACTGTTCACATCCTGATAGCCCTGGGGGAAAAAAGTTAAACAGACGTTTGTGCCACTAACCTTTAGAGTCTGCCACAAGTGTGTGTTTGGGTTTCCTCTGTGGCAGGCAATGACAGAAAGGTTCATGTTAATATTTCAAGGAGTGTTTTTGACCCAGGCCTGTCAGGATGAGCGGATGTCACTGATGGGAATGAGCTGTCTGATGTCCTGTACATTTCTTTACCATGCTTCAACTTTATTACTATGATATTTGTGTATATTTTCTGAATCAATAAAAAATATACACAGCTTACAGACTTCTTTCCAATAGCATGTTTCAATTAATCACAAAATATTTGACCTTTCATATTTATCATTTAATACTGAAACATATAATATACATAATATACATTTTAGAATAAGTAGGTGTTTGTGCCAAATTTGACAAAACTCCCTGAAGGCCCTCTGGAAGTATTGTGTTCATAAGCATGAGATGATGTCTCAAGAATGCCTTGTGGGAATTTCTTCAGATTTGTTACACATTTGTCCACTTAGACTTAACGATGAACTGGTTAGATTTTGGAGGTCAAAAATTTCATTAGTTCATCATTGGGTCCAAGTGGACGTTTGGGCCAAATGTGAATAATTTCCCTCAAGGTGTTTTTGAGATATTGCATTCACAGGAATGAGACAAATACAAGGTCACAATGACCTTGACCTTTGATCTCCAAAATCTAACCAGTTCATCGTTAAGTCTAGGTGGACATTGGTGACAAATTTGAAGAAATTCCCACAAGGCATTCTTGAGAAACCATTTCATGGTTATGAACGCAATACCTTGTGAAGGCCTTCAGGGAGTTTCTTCAAATTTGGCACAAACACCTACTTGATTAGAATGTGGTGGTCAAAGTTTAAGGTCACTGCGATTTTGACCTTAATCTAACCAGTTCATCATTAAGTCTAAGTGGACTTGTGTGCCAGATTTGAAGAAATTCCCACAAGGCGTTCTTGAGATACCATCTCATGCTCATGAATGCAATACCTCAAGAAGGCCTTTAGGAAGTTTCCTCAAATTTGACACAAACATCCACTTGATTAGAATTTGGTGGTCAAAGGTCAGGGTCACTGTGATGTCGCAAATCATGATTTGGGCCATAGCTCAATAATTCATACGCTGTCTAGTAGGATATAATGATGAAGTGATGACATTTTAGAACCAAAAGGTCAAAGGTCAATTTATCCGTGACATCGCAGTGTCACGGATAAGTTCTGCAAGAACTGCAAGTTCTGCAAGAACACTTTTCTAGCCATTATTCAACAACTTAACAGCAACAGAAGGGGGGACATTTGGTCAGACACTGAATTAGTCACACTATTCTTGGGTGCCCACCTTGAAATGGTGCTGATTGTATAGATCTGTGCTGCCTGCGGGGATGAAGATGTGTGTAGCATCCATGTTTTCACAGATATGGATGTAAACTGTAAGTGCAACTTAACAGGTAAGTGGAATGACACAAACACAAAGTAGTAATTCTAGTTTTGAGCTTGACCCATACTAAGCACCAAAGGATATCACCACGTGACCTGCTGTCTCAGTTTTATCATAAAACATGTTTATTGTGAGTGCCCCATCAAATTTTTCCCAATAGTAGATTATAAATGTCCTTGGACAAGACAGGAAATGCTAAAACAAACTTTAGAACAAAACGTTACTTAATGTTCCTAAAAAGGACAGCATAATTAAAGTACCAATTATTATTATGGTATTTGTCACCCACACACTGTGACTACACAGTTAGGACAGGAAGTTGTAAACAAATAATTCATCACTGAGTGTGTGGGAGCGATGGATGCACAAAGAGAAGAGGGAGCACTGTTCACCTTATTTTGTACATCACCCACATAGCCACTGCTGCTAGACCGAGAATAGACCCGCGCATGCTCAGTGCTCAACGAGCAAACCCCGCCCTCTTCCGGGTTATTAATGGTAGTCGTTGTGTGATTGGCCAAACGAGCTCGTCCTCGCGGAATGGGCGGAGCTCATCTGATCTGCAGTTAATCCGACAGGGATTGGTTTGAAGTCAGCGGAGTGAAGAAAGAGGAGCGGAGAGGAATGACGGAGTTTACTGATATAACTCCAGAAACACGGACTTCGCACGATATTAGCATACAGACAGGACCACGAAAATGATATTATAGAAGTAGTTTAACATGAAAGAAAAACTTTAGAGGTGAGTTTTTGGGGGGAGACGCAGAGGTTGACGGGGCAGTCCGCTCAGGGCTAACGTTAAACATGGATGTCCGGGGAGCAACGGTGCGGCTCTGAGCAGGAATTAAGGCCGTTTCTGGGTTATTTCTGGTCGGGAGTTTGGCTGACGGAGCTGAGGAGGATTTTAAAGCAGCAGCCTATTTACCAGGTGAGCCCAGCGTCTAAAACAGGTTAGGAGCACTTTACCTTTACGCAACTCTATTTTAACCCCGCTAATAAAGTGTCTCTTTCTCAGTTGCAGGTTTAAAATTCAAGGCTGTGACTTGTTGTAGCGCCCATCACCTAAGGTAAGTGGAGTTTAGCTATCTGTGGTTAATTTGTTTGCATATTAGCGTCATTTCCATGTTATTCAAATTTGTTAAGTCAAATATACCCGCAGCAATCATTCACAGGAGTGTAATAAAATCACTGTTAGGGACTGTTCTTTACTTGTTAGGGGAGGGGGATGACTGGGGTGTGACTTTATTTTTTTTACCTCTCCCAAAGCTAAAAATATTTTTCCTTGAGCATAAATATGCACCACCCTCCTGCACAAAATAGTTATCAGATTTTTTTAATTTACCCTTTGATGCTTGAAAGTGGCTTAAAGTTGAAATTCTAGCAATGAAATAAGCTTGGTTTTTCACTCTTGTCGTGCATGCTGGTTTGTGAGCAGTTTATTTTTGACCAAACCTCAAACAAGACATAGAATAAAGTGATTTTGATGAGATTTGATTATGTTTTTTTATCTGATGGAAAAGTTTGTGGCCCATAATGTGCCCAAGGACCATCAGAAATTTGAAAATCCAACAACAATGTCTGTTTTTACCGTTTCTGGCTATGATAAATGGTGTAATTTTGGCAAGTTTGGAAGAAAACCTAGATAAACTGGTTGTAAAATCAATACAAAATACAACAATTTATATTATAATGCCCCTGCCCTAAGCCACAATAAAAAACGTGTCCCTTCAAAGTGCTTAAAAAATTATTTGACATGCCTCCCCCTCTTTGCACCACCCCTCACCCCCGTAAATAATGAACAGTCCCTTATGCAAGTAATGTTAAAGCAAAGACAAAAGCGCTAAAATGTCGTAGAGGTTTCGTGCTGAATAAATCCCAGTGTTATTGTTATTGTTGCTTCAGCCAGTATGATAATCCAGTCTGGCTGTCACCCATATCATTACTTATTATGTATTATAAACACAACCCCCACCACCCCTTTCCATCTGTTGCTTTGCTTTATTCCTGACCCCCTGCCTCTCTGATATATTATTCGTATGTGTGTGTGTGTGTGTGTGTGTGTGAGGGAGAGACTCCACAGACTGACCTTTTTTGCCTTTCAAATGAAACACACAGATGTCCCTTTGCTTCAGCACAGCATCATTTCACTGTCACTGGCATTGTGTATGTGTGTGTGTGTGTGTGTGTGTGTGTGTGGCTGCTGATGCCTTCACTTCTCCTTGTTGACATGTGGATCTGCTGATCCCTGGCAAACCAATACAAATGACCTGCTGTCTCACACATGCACACACACAGGTTACACACACGCACACAAACAGTGAAACGGTAACTCCTCTCAGTCTCATATATAAAAGCCTAATTCATTTTATTGAACCACTAAATTAAATCATTTGATTTTAATTTGATTTATGTAAGTGTGTGTGTGTGTGTGTGTGTGTGTGTGTGTGTGTGTAATAGCACTCTGTCAGCCTGTCATTGTCCGTGCTGTTTTTTTTTAGTGTGCAATGTGACTTATGGTTGCCATGCTACTCTGGCAGACGAGACTTGATAGGTCAGTTTGAAGGATGCCCACTCACTGTCTCTCTTTCTCATTCAGTGACCATTTTTAGCACTAACGCCCACTTTTTTTGCCATTTGTTATCTCTATTTGTGTCTGAAATTATGTGTGGGTGCCTTTGCATCAGCCCCCACTCCACCTCCACAACACCAAGGTCTCCATCTCCCCCGAGCTCAGTCCCATCTGACAGCTGTCTGTCAGTGTACAAGAACAAACGTACCCTGAGACCATGACTGTGTCACCATAGAGATGGTTACAAGCTGCTGGTTATATAATATGTCTTCCGGCCACTTCAAGTCCAGTCATCTTCAGGAGCTGGAAGTGGATGCGGCAGCATATGTGACGTCTCTTGTCCGTCCCTACCTAAATTTGGTCAGGCTGTGGGCTGTTGATTCTTGTTTGACTTCCTAGTCAGACATTGAAAGATGAGGTTTATTGCAGGAATTTTCAATGATTGAAAACTCGGGCTTTAAATGCCAGGTTTTGTTGTGAGTCTTGCAAATCAATGAGCATTTTCCTATAGATCTAAAAAATCTGTCCCAATGTTTAGTTATCATACAAGGAAACATGAGCAATGACTCTAAATACCAGAATGCCTTGCAGCTAAATGACACGTTGCTTTCCGTTAACTTGAAAAACACAGTGTGCTATCAAGCTCCCACGCTCCACCTAAAACCACAGCGACTAGTAGATGTTTAGACATGTTATTTGGCAGAGATCAAACAGCATTCTGGGAGATGTAGGAGCTTACACAGATACCATTGTACCGATGACACACAGGCATTCTTGACTGATAGTGACCTGTTGAACTGCTGTGTATCTGTGTTTATCTTCTATCTCGTCCTATCTCTGATTACTCATTACATGATGACATAGTGTCAGATCTTTATTCCAGGTTGATGATTGCTGGAGGAAATGCATGTTCATACTCAATGAATTGTATCACTGTTTCACACACGCACACTCACATTGTCTGCGTTCTGTGTCACTTCCAGATGTTGAAGCTGTGGAGGCGAGACGTGCCGCTCTCGGAGAGGCTGGGGGAGGACTCTCCTCTGGCCGCAGCACCCGTCCCCCCGCCAACGGCAGCTCCGACGGGCCCCAACATTTCATGGCTCCCCGAAGCCCCACTGCTGGGCCAAGACCCGCCCATCTTCCTCATGACCCCTGCTGCTCAGGCTGTGTCTGGCTTCTTCGTCTGGACCGCACTCATCCTCACCTGTCACCAGGTAACTGCTTCCAAACAGCAGAAGGAGAGAGGGGGGGGGGTTAAATCAACAGGTCTTTACCGAGTTATTTACTCAGCTGGTGATACAGATGTTGAGATTTGACAGAGCAGACCGGCTTTTCTGAAGGAGGTGCTCACAAAGATGTGAACTAGATTTGGCAGGCAGATGTGTTTGTGTTGTTTAATGCACAAATGATGTGATCCTGCAACGCACATACATCTGCTCAGGCCCAGAGAAGGGCAGGAGTTGCTTGGCAACGTCCCTCGGCAGGTGTTTGTGATACAGAGCATGAATGTGCACAAACACACACACGCACGCACACACACACACACACACACAAAGGTGAAACTTGATCCAGGTGGATGAAAAGCAGGTATGAAAAAAAACCAAGCTGAATAGAGTCAGAGTTTTTCTCTTTCACACATTCCTGTGAGATGTTGTCGGTGAGGTGAGGTAATGTATTGATTGTTAAGGTCAGGGACACACTGACAAGACAGCAAAGAGACATTAATGACACACAGGATAAAAATCTGATTAAAAAAAAGTTTTTAGTTTCAAGTACTTTTTTAAAGATTAAAAAAGCTCTAACTTTTCAACCTTTTATTCATTCTGATATAGTGCTGATGTTTTAAACTTACATTTTGCACAATTTATAGTTTTCAACTTAATGTGTAAAGTCTGTTCTGCCTAAAGTCTCATTTTCAATACTTAAAGAGTCTCCTCTGTCTGCCCCAGATCTACATGCACCTACGTTTCTACAGCTCGCCAAGGGAGCAGCGCCACATTGTACGGATCCTCTTCATCGTTCCTATCTACGCCTTCGACTCTTGGCTCAGCCTCCTTTTCTTCACCAACGACCAGTACTACGTGTACTTTGA
This sequence comes from Epinephelus moara, assembly GCF_006386435.1. NCBI lineage: Eukaryota > Metazoa > Chordata > Actinopteri > Perciformes > Serranidae > Epinephelus > Epinephelus moara. The sequence goes on along the minus strand of NC_065518.1, from coordinate 25,437,938 downwards.
CACCATCAGGGACTGCTATGAGGGTAAGGACGTGCTTTTGTCTTCATCCTGTGGAGCTCAGTCTGTCACTTGAAGTGACGATGCAGTTTTGTTCATGTCACCGGTTCAGCAGAGGGCAGTGGCACAAAATCGATGAGCTGCTTTGACAGTACAGGACACAGGAACAGATCTAGGGTACAGCATGCTTGTTGGAATGCTGTTTTGGGAGTCATTATGGTCACACCAAAAACTAGCCAAAGCCACTCCACATTAGGTATGGTATTCCCACCCAGGGTCCAACTAGGTTAAAATGTGACACACTAAGTTATCTTAAATGAAAACGCATTTAATGGCATTTGTTTTGAAACAATAGATGGATAGAAGTTACCGATTAAAATCCCTTCCACCTCACTGTGGGCACCTTTCCAGTTAAGTTGTCGAAACACATTATGATCAGATCAGAACAGTCTGTCCAGCCTCAACAGATTATTCCACCTACTTGGTCAATGTTTGTTTAGCAAAGTCCCCGTTCACCCTCATTAGATTCCTGCCTTCTCTGTGGTATACTGAGCCTGTCTCTCCTCTACATCAACTGTCTTTGAGTACAGGTACATGGTAAATATTTTAATGAAATAATAGCTAGTAAGTAAGATAAACATTAAGACAACATAAGGAACCTAGCTGAACTTACCAATGTTAGCAACGTTTCAAGTATGTAGAAATGTTGCTGTTTCAAAGTACAAATGGCGGACATTAATTTTGGCAGTTCTCTGAATTGATACAGCAAAAAAAGCTTGATTTTTAATCTGTATGTTGTCAGACTTATCCAACAGCATTTATCTGTTTACTAAATTTTGAATCTAGTGTCTAAAGTGTCCATATCTATTTAGACAGGAGCATCTATTGTGAAATTTGTATCAGCCGAGGCCTTTTTAATCATTTTAAGTTGAGTAAGTGTGACTGGAATCTAGTGGAATGGATGTAAACATGGATCAATGGCTTACTGCTCACTGCGGAGTATGGACTGTGTTTATTTTTGTCAGGTCAAAAGAGTTAATGTTGAGCTGTCGGCTTTGGTGAGTGGATGGATGACACAAACAAAACAAATGCTGCCTGACGCTTTGCATCTCTGACGCCTCTTACATTTTTGAAGCAACAAAAAGGCAGCTGACTGCCTCCGCTCCACATTACTCAGTGTCACTTGTGACGCTCAGGATAGAAATAGTCCACACACTGTGACACACTTTGTCACTAGCGTCACTTCCTGTGTCGGCGAATCGATGATGTCACACGCATTCGAATGTGGAGTGGAGTCTATGTATGGCTTCTACTTTTGGCAGGAAGCGGCGTCAGTGTTGTGGTCGTCATATCGCTCCCTCAGACAGATGGCTCTCATCCTCCTCCTTGTTTTATCCTCCTCCTCTCTTGATGTTATCTTCTCTCACTTCACAGTTTTTTTTTCCACACCTCTGCCTCACTCTCACCCAAATCTTTTTCAGTACATTTCCACTTTCTCCTCCTCTTCATATTGTCCGCTCCCTCTCCTCTGCCTCCTTGCTCCCTCCTGTTTGCCTTCCCCTCTCCACAACGCTGCCGAGCCCTGCCTAGATCTTTTCCTGAGCAAGGATGACCGACCTGTTGCATGGCAACCGCGCTTGCAAATCTGATGGCTGCATCAGATAATGAGATTCACTCGACCAAACTTGCTGCAAAGTTCTCATTGTATGTAGGCCTACTGTATCACCATGGCAACTAGCACTGCTGACAGGGGTCCTTGGAGAGAAGTGGAAGAGCATAATGGTAAACAGCTGAGACACAGAGAGCTACGCAGATCGACCAGTATGCTTGCTATTGTGTTTAAGCCAGGTGGTGGAGTGGCATGTATGGCATCTTCTCACCTGAGTATTGTTTGACAGGCATCTGATGTCAGACAGGCAACCACAGCAGGCAGTGACGAAGTTCAAGTGTGTGTGTGGGTGGAGTAGAGCTAAAGTCAGTGAGAAAAAGGAGAATATAATAACAGCAGCAGACAGCTGACGTAACAAGAATCCCTGCCAGCAGTACAGCTGCTTTGAGATCAGTGTTGTGACACACACAAACATCCTCCTGAACCTCCCACCCACACACACACACACACGCACACTATGGCACACACCCAGGATATATCATTTTTCACACTTTCACAGTTAACTGATACACACCTCTAAAGCTCACCTTATTTACCACACAGTCACAGTCACACAACCACATCCCCCCTGAGAGAGTGTGTGTTAACAGGATTAGCCCGGCTGTGTTTTTATGAGCCCTTTGGTCGTCATCACCCTCTCACTGAAGCAGCACAGAGGAGAGATAATCCACTGGTCACAAGAGACAGTCAGGTGGAGATCAGTCACACTGGGAGAGATGTGTGTGTATGTTTTTATCTTCTATCCTTGTGAGATCAGTTTTAGCTTCTTGTGCAGAAAGTAAAGATGTTTCTGCAGCTTGAAGTCAGAAATTCCTCCCATAATTTAGTGTCAAGTGTTTATCTGGACAGGAAGATTTATTGTTAGTTAGGTTTAAGCTTGTGTAAGGCAGTGAAGGGTCCTCAGAAGGAGGAAACACAAGTTTCTACTCAGGCATCTGTGCTTTATTTTCTTTATTTTGATATGTATACAACAGCATTTTATTTAATCTAAGTTGGAGTTCATGCTTGACATCGGGGAGAAGTTTGAGCTGGTTGCCACTAAATCCTATACAGTACCGCTTTAATGTTTAAAATCTAAAACTCAACTTTTCATAGGTTATGTTTGCTTTCTAGCTGAATTCCTATGAGCATGTTTTGTGCATTGCTCTTTGCCAGTGGTGTACCACAAATAAATATGCAGCCTTTCCCCTTTCTGTACATCCACTCTAATGTCTTTACACGTAACTGAATTAACATATTGAATACTGAAGTAAGTTCACAACAAATTCATAGAAAACAAATTAATGTACAACATTTTAGAAGGAAATAATTTAAATACAAATGTAGGTGGAGTCTGTAATGTCAGTAGTGTAGGGAGTGGATGGGTGAAAGCTACAACATGATCGTTGGAACCTCTTTTGGGTCTTCTGCATTTTGTTTAACTTCAGCTTCTGCAATAAAGGAAGTGTCTTGTAGTTGCTGTAAATGCTCCCTGGTCCTGCAGTGTGATATGAGGCCAGGCTGCCAGCTGATGTCTGCCTCAGCCTCCTCAGTGTCCGTTGTCACTGTCCAGGCCGCAAGGAAAGAGTGGATGCTGCAGAACCTGTCCTGAATCAGCTGCAGCATCTTCTCGACTAGATCTACAAAGAGATGCTGGTCTCTCTGGTGTCCAGAGTTTGTCTTCATCACCTGCCCAAGGTCACTGAGACACTTGTCTCATAAGCACACTGCCCTGGAGTCTTAAATCTCCAGCGCTGCTATCTGTGGAAATAATAGCCTGTTCTGTTTCCACGGTCCAGCACATACTCTGCTGGCTGGCCCTGAGTGTCTGTGATGAAGCTCGGCATTTTGCAGTCCATCTCCCGGGACGGACTGGGTACCCTGTAGCCTGATCTGCAGCCACCAGGCCCAGAGACCACATATCGATGGCCTCATTAAATGAAATAATTTTTAAGAAATGACATGATACCATGCCTTACTGTTTTACTGAAAGAGCTGAAGAGTTAATTTTATGTCTGCTGCTGGTTTTGATCGACAGTGAATCAGCACATTCTGTTAGAACAACACCGTAAATAACACATGATTCTGACTGTAATATATTTGCCTGCAGATGTCAAAACAAGTGTGACAGGAAGTGACATGTGTCATGTTTGTGTGACTGCTGGGGGGTCTGTGGGCGACTGAATGATTCACTCTGCTGTACTTTTTGGTCTGTGGTATTACAGTTTAAACTGTTTTCTCACAGTTACCATTGAAAGTTGCCGTTTTGCAAACTTTCCACATGCCGTTGAATCTGTTTTCACACGGGCTACATAAAGTCAAAATGTTTGTTGCAATACTAATTCACATGACAATTTGGAAATTACCAATACAATACAAGCAATACAACAAACAGGCTTTATTTAGTCATGGGGAAAGACATTTTGAGATGTCACAGTAGGAAAAGTATGCAGAATCTGTTGTTAAGGAAAAAAGCAAATTAACTAAATAATATCTGCATAAAGATAATAACCCTTTCTCTTCTTGTTTCTCCCCAGCATTTGTAATTTACAACTTCCTGAGCCTGTGCTATGAGTACCTGGGAGGAGAGAGCGCCATCATGGCGGAGATCAGAGGGAAACCCATCGAGTGAGTCTCAGATTCCCAGTTGGAATTAGATAGATATCTAAAAGGCCATTAAGCGATATTTGTTTCCAACCCAACATAAAACAAGTGCATATGTAATTACTGTCCATATTTTCATCATTCCTTCTGTATTGTGTCAGTTTTGCTGCATGAAAAACTTTATTCCTCACAAGTATGAGAAACAGCATTAAGTGTAACCTGGGTATTTTGCTGCGTCATCAGGTCCAGCTGTATGTACGGCACCTGCTGTCTGAGGGGGAAGGCCTACTCCATCGGCTTCCTGCGGTTCTGTAAGCAGGCCACTCTGCAGTTCTGCGTGGTCAAACCACTGATGGCCATCATCACGGTCATCCTGCAGGCCTACGGCAAATACAAGGACGGAGACTTCAAGTGAGTGCTGCAAACAGGAGGTCTATAATTGACTTTTGGGTTCATGTATTGCCTCTGATTGGTGGAGCAGAAGTGCAGAAAAACTGTTTACGAAGATGCTGCCATATTTAGGAAAAACAAACAGGAACTTGTGGATTACTCCTTTAATTTTTAGATTAATTGAATGTCCCAGACTGATCATCGCCTCCTCCCTTAATCGTCTCAGTTTGGGGTATTAATCTCTAATGGGAGATTTTGGCTTTTAGCTTGACCTGCAACAGCAGCAACCTATAAATCAACACCAGCAGAACTAACGTCTGTCTCCCTGTCGTCTTCTCTCTCAACAGTGTTGCCAGCGGTTACCTGTACGTGACCATCATCTACAACATCTCCGTCAGCTTGTCCCTGTACGCCCTCTTCCTCTTCTACTTCTCCACCAGGGAGCTGCTCAGCCCTTACAGCCCCATGCTCAAGTTCCTCATGGTCAAGTCCGTCATCTTCCTCTCCTTCTGGCAGGGTAGGGTTAATCTGCACAAGACACAAGATACTTTTATTCATATATCATGTGAGATTTCTTTATCTTTATCATGTATCGTCTTATCATTTGTGGTCAGGCATGTTGCTCGCCATCCTGGAGAAGTGCGGGGCCATTCCCCAGATTAACTCAGAGGAGGTGTCTGTCGGCGAGGGGACGGTCGCCGCCGGCTATCAGAACTTTATCATTTGCATCGAGATGTTTTTCGCGGCGCTGGCTCTGCGTCACGCTTTCACATACAGAGTCTACATGGACAAGAGTCTTGATTCACAAGGTGAGGAAGGGAAGAGGGAAGAAACGAGAACATTTAGTTCACTGCATGTCTTACAAAAGGAAAAATGTCAAATATTCTAAAGTAGCCTTTTGTCTCCTTTTTATTTCTGTCGTTACCATCGCCGTTTCAATCTCCTTCATCTCCCTTCTTTCAACCAAAATCTCCTACCATTCTTTATTCTTTTCTTTCTCATTATTATCCACCTTTTTTCTTCTGTTTATCACTCATGTTTTGTTTGGGTCTCCCTTCCTTTTTCTACACATCCTCTTTATTTGTCTCTCTTCTTCTCTGCTGCGCCATAAAGGACCCGTTCCTACATATGGAGAGTTTGGTAGGTTAAACACTGACAGTGTTTACTCCACAACCCCGCCCCCCCTTTTTATTTTTTCATTCGTCTTTCCGAGATGTTTTAAGTTAGTTTCTGTCTTGTTTTTTTTTATCCAAGGTTTTGAATGTATTTTGGTTGTTTACATGTTGCTGTTATTCCTAAATCATTCCCATCCTCTTTTACGTTCCCTTTTTATACTGCTCCTCCCTGCCTTGCATCGCTCTACATCACTGTGAAGTTAACCATTTTTCCCTTTCCGTTCCCTCGCTTTAAATCACATCCACTGTCCCTTTACAATTCCTCCCTTTTTCCCTAATTTCCTTTTCACCCATTCCTTCCTTTTGTGTCACTGTTTAACACCTTCTAAATCACTCCTCTTCCCTCTCTCCTCTGACTCTATTCTCTCCTCTCCTTTCCCTCCCTCTCCATTTAATGTGCTCCCACTTCCTTGCCTAAATCACCATAAAGTCACCCTCCTTTAATGCTTCCTCACTTTTTATTTTTCCTTCCTCTCCTTTTCTCTGGTCTAAATCACTCCTCTGCCTCTTCACACCTTTTATTTCCTCCCCCCACTGTCCTTTACTACCCTTTTCCTCTTCCTTTAAATCCCATTTCCTCTCTTTCTCTTTCCCCTCTTCCCCGGACCTCTAACTCTCTCGTCTCGTCCACCTCCTGCAGGCCGCCGTGCCCCCATGAAGAGCATCTCCAGCAGCCTGAAGGAGACCATGAACCCGGGTGATATGGTCCAGGATGCCATCCACAACTTTTCCCCAGCCTACCAGCAGTACACCCAGCAGTCCACGCTGGAGCAAGGGGCACCACCACCTGTCTCCCGCACCCACAGTGCTGTCAACGGCCGCGGTGACACAGAGAAGACGCTTCTGCTCAGCTCTGATGACGAATTCTAAAGCAGGACATGTCACTTTTACAGCTGAATCAGATTCAGACTGTTTAAATGGCGGATGGAACCTAAACCTCCTGTGCACCCGGCCCTCTTTAATGTATGAATGATTAGAGAGGTTTGATTTTCCTGTTTTTGAGACTGATCACAAATACGAGGATCTTCCTGCATAAACATTTCTGCTCCCAAGAATCCTACTCGGTGGGAACTCCCAAAGCTAATTTGGCATTAAAACCGTTGGCCAGAAAAGGAAAAGGGTTGTGTTGGTGCTTGGAAAGTTTGTGAGTCACACTCTTACATACTGAATCATACTTGACTTTTGGAACAAAAGTTTTCTGGCTTGGGCAGAAGCTTAATTTCAGCTCAGTCATGTGGCATTGTAATCATCCTAATGGATGTTTTTTTTTTTATTTTGTTCTGGGCCTGGATTGGTTTACATTTTGAAGGCCCTGTTGTTTTCACATAGTCACTGGCTGCGTTTATTAAGCCAAGAAAACCCTTAAGAAGTTGAATTTCCATGACTGGAGATAGAAAATATTTTATAAAAGTTTTGAACTTTTAATTTTGTAATCTTATATTTTGATATTATTTGCAACAATTTAATAAATTAGTTCATCTGCAAATACATTACAGAAGCTGTTTTCAGTATCGTAGCAGTCTCGTGGTACAGTCATAAAGATGTGGTGCGACGTTTATGGAAAACGTGTAGATGAACTGTGAGTGAACTGGGACGACCCTGGTGCATTGTGGGATTTTTAAGGGAAATCCTTCGCAGTTTTGGATTTAAAGGGAAACCGTGTGAAGACCATTAGTTAATGTCAGTTGTACGGATCAATATATTATTGATATTAGCGGAGCAGATGAGGGTAGATGATAGATTATGCAGTGCATCTGTTTTGGGGAGTGAAGGGCAGCAGCAGAGCTGGTCAGGATTACACTGGTGTAATTGGGGCGTTATTTGAATGGGCGGGATTAAAGCTGGAGCTAGTTCACTCAGGGAGTAGACCTCCGCAGGCCACAATGTAGGTTAACTGGACTGAGGGAAAAACGAGCAGAATATAGGTTAAACTTTAGACGCTTGTTCACAGCAGAGGAGTATACATACATGAAACCAAATGTTAAAGATTTATTGTGCTTAATTTTCTCATGGTAGACTTTAAAGGTATACTAAGTAGGATATTCCTAAAAAGTATAGACTCATACAGACGTAAACCCTCTCAACCATTACTTATGACCCACTGGGAGTGTGTGGCGGTGTATTTATCTGCAGAGACTCTGCCCTCTGCCTACATTTTCTTATTTTCTTCTTATCTTGTATGTGCAGGACATTTATGGGTGTATACCCTTTAGTGCTCAGGGCTTTATAAAACGGTAGTGACCATGTTCTAGACCGTACGCAGCAGGCATCTGCTGACAATCCTGCAGAGTATACCTTTAAATTTGTCTGAGTAGTCCATCCATCTATCACCCTGATGTTCCTAAATGGCTCCAGATACATAAGAAAGACTAAAATCCATCCACATAAAGTCAGTTTTCTGCTCTTACTCTTAACACACTCACTGTAGTGACATCTCTGTCAGCAGTCAGGCTCCATTGTTGTGAGTGTTCCTGCTTGTACGGACCTAAGCCTTTAGCTTAACTACTTTTTTTGCACATTATACAGCTATTATAATGAGGTATGGTATATTTGAAAGCTGAAAAAAGAATATTATTACAGTAATATTGGAATATATATTCACTGTACCACATTTCAAAGCTATGCATTTACAATATGTTCAGTCAATATTCTTTCAATAACATTTGATGTGTAACTTTTGATGCTCTTCTGTTCATTTTTTGTCAGATTTAACTTCACCACAGCCAGAGCTTTTTTTTCCCTCCATATAATTGAAGTTCTTGAGTCATCCGAATGAGTCATGCCGAATCTGCCGACGTGTTTACTGTAACTGCTGTCACTGCTCTGCCGTGGCTGCGTATGAACACCAGGGGGCAGTGTGGAGGAGCCGTGAACACATTCACACTCCTTATCTACAAGCAGACAGGCACTTGTCACACACTTTAGGCTTGGCGCACATGTAACTGCTTTGTTGGAGCACCAGTTTTTTTTATCTCCTCATCACTCTGTGGGTTTCGTCAGAGGAATGAAGTCAGCCTCAGGCCGGTCATGGGTTTTTTTTGTATTTCTGCTTCTGCCTGGCATATTATTGGTTTTAAATAGGACAGAAGCCACGTCTGTGCACAGGAGCAGTGTCCTATTTTTAGACATTGCTGAGTGTTGTCTGGGTAATTGGGTTGCTGGATTTCCATGACTGAGCTTGGAGCAGCAAAAGTGACCCTGCATTACTTGTGTAAAAGCACTGGTTAGTTCATTGTGCTGCAGTTAACATGCTCAAACACTGAATGACAGTGCTGATATTTTTTAGTTGAAGGAAGTTTTTGTGCATCAGTTGGTTTGCTTCATGCTTCAAACTGAAAAAAAAAAAGTCTTATCAGGATGGATGTCAGGCGTACTGCACTTTGAATGCCATAATTTACTTTCAAGCTTCACCCTCTTTCTGTATGTCTTTATTATCTGCTGACGTGTGACGTGTCCTGATGTGTGTGAGTCGAGCTGAGGAAACGCCGCAGACTGATGTTGTAAATACACTTTTAAGTGCTGTCTGTGGGAGGAGTTGTCGTGGTGTATGTTGGTGTAGTCGTATATGTTGTTAATACGGAGCACATTTGGAAAAAAAAGACCTAGTTTTGTATTTTTATTTCATAACTGTCTTTTTTTATTTCAATGACTGTTTTGGTTTCTGGTTCTTTGTATATGATGAAGCTGCTCATGATGCTGATATTTTATGTCAAAATGGAGGAATATCTGAGGGGATAATAAAAAATATTTAGTCTGCTATGTAATTAACTTCTTGTTTGTTTTGACTTTTTTGTGATATATATTACAGAAAAACAAAGCAGGTTAACTGGGCAAAGATCCACTTCAGACACATTTAAAGATAAAAACCCCGCTCTTTTCACTTTTAATAATTTTTGTCTGAAATTGGACCAGGATTAGCTGCAAACTAGCAAGATGATCTGTGATGTCACAAAATCCTCTTGCATGTGCTTGTCTTGAACTCAGATTTAAGATTAGAGAAAGTGAGAGAAACACTCGCCCTTCAGCAGATGGATGTGAAAACAAACTGCGCATACATCATTCTGTACAGTAAAGGCCAAGCATTCAGGCGGAGTAACAAAAAACAAAACACATTTTTAAGCAGAGGGGGACTTTAATGTATCCACACATGGTCTGTGGTTGCTGTCCAGTAACCCTTTTCTGCAGGAAATTCCATTTAATGAGAGGGAAGTCTATCAATTTAAGAATCAAAATGTTTACCCAGATGATTAACCTCTGTAGACATATTAAAGGTGCAGTCAGCAATTTTATTTTTTGTCAAATATCTCCTCATATGTGTGCTAGCAGCCAATTCCATGTGCGATAAGTTGACAAGTTGATCAAAATAAAATAAATTGCCAACTATTTTGATCATAGATTAACCATTTCAGTCATTTTTCAAACAAACATGTTAAACATTTGCTGTCTCCAGTGTATTAAATATGAGACTTTGCTGCTTTTTATTGTCAGTGATGGTCGTTGGGTTTCAGACTGATGGTTGGACAAAACAGGCTTTGAGCTCTGGGAAACTATGATGAGCATTTTCCCCAATTTTGACATTTTATAGACTAAACAATTAATTGATTAATCATGAAATAATCTGCTGATTAATCGATAATGTATCTAGGAAACAAAGAAACTGTCTCCGACTGAGTTCTTGCTCAAGCACTGAACAGGGTAAAGGCCGTGGATGTTAAAAGAGTAAGGCAGTGGGAGTGAGAGGGATGACAAATCTGGCACATGACATATTTGTTTGGCTGTGGAGTTCAAATAACAATCTGTCTCCACAGACACACACTCCACCTTTAAATCTCAAAATGAATACATTTCCCATAATCCCACTGCTTCCTGCAACAATAGGGATTCCAAATGGTGTAAAATCTAACAGACTTTCCCTTTTTTTATCATCTGCCACTGTGAAAAACAATCAACTATGGTGATGAACTACTACTGTCAATATTTATGTTACTCGTGTGTGACACCCATGTACTGCAAGGCTGGGGGCGCCAAATCTGATGCACAAAATGAAAAGAAGTAATGTTTCTCGCATTGAGAAAATATAACATTTAAGCACTTGCAGTTTCTCTACATTTCAGTTATTCAAAAACCCTTTTTCTACGTAAACCTCGAGTTTATCTTCTGATCCAGAGCGAGATAACTTGTGCAACACATCCTGTAGATCCCCTTTCTCTCTGTAGTGAGTCACTGTGTGTGTGTGTGTGTGTGTGTGTATGTGTGTGTGTGTGTGTGCATCCTCTGCTCCGACCCAGCCCACGACCACAAACACACCATTTTATGTACAATATGTACAACATTTATTATAATTAATATATAAAATAGACAATGTACTTATATTTTCACAATAGAAAAAATACAGGTAATAAATACAAAAAAACATTTTTGTTTTGCAAGTTATTACAAAACATCCAGCACAGTTTGACAGAATGTGAGACGTTAAAATATTGAGAATAAATGCTTTGCCACACTGATATTCATATAGCTAAATATAATAATATGCCTCATTATCTGAAGGAGTTATTTGTCAACACAGCCTAATGTGTTACAATGCCTGCTTATACATGATATTGCTAGCACTATTCAGTGGCCTAGACCCCACGACACCCCGAGCCTGTTTGAGCACACGCTGGCTGAAACAGCCCGGGGACTGATGGAGGTTTTCAAGTGAATAAAGCACCACCTCTTTCTACCTTCCTTTCCCAGTTCCCAGTCCACCTTGCCTACTTTCTGTCTCCATCATCCAACAATTCCTCTGCCTTCTTGTCTCCTCCTCATCTCCATCTTTCTCTCTGCATCCCGTGGATCTGCCCGCCCAGCCAATTTAGAAGTGACCTTAATGGTTTCACACAAATAACGTACGACTCATCGTAGAAAAATAATGTCCCTCCAAGAATCCACTGTGACAAGCCAGTACAAACATGGCAAAAAAACACACACAAACAAAAATCATCATACAGCAATATGGCCATTGGCTTTGAGCATATTTCTACATAGCTAATAATTAACATTTTGTAAAGTAATCATTGTTGCCACACAACACAATAATTAGACATATCCCCGGACTAGTCATAATAAGTACTTCTGAAAACACGTAAAACATCACAGCACTCGTTAGCTTGTCTTTTTCATAACATCTACCTTTAAATACAAATAAAATATAGAATATATCTCTGATAAATGTCACTCAACATTTTCGTCTCTCAACGGCACATACAAACATTACAAATAAGGAACACAAAAAAAACGGGAATGTGTGCAGAGGATTTGCATCGACTTGAGCGTAATTCCTACCAGATGCGACTCCGCTTTTACACGTTTGTAGCAAAAATGACCAACATCTGTTGTTGGGGAGTCTCAGATATGAAAAAAAGGAAGCCACAGCAGACTTGTAGCAAAGTTACTGCACAGTAGGGACTGTGAAAATGAGCAATGAGGGATTATAGCTCAGAAATCCTACAGCAAAAAAAAATGTGCGGTCATGAACAGTTGACAATGAGCGATTACAGTCTGTTTTTACCCTTTCCCCTCTTAGGTTTGCATTCTTCTAACTCCTACATACACTGAAGGCACTGCATTAATGTGAGAAATGTGTACACAAGCAGTACAAAACTACTCTCCCCTCATGCGGAGGGGTGGATCAGGTAGGAAGTAGTGGCAGGTGAATCCCACAACAAAGAATTGTCACAGAATAAACAGCTTGCACGCAGCGTTTCTCAACCTTCTCCTGGACTGTGTGGCCATTATTTGCTCCCAAAATCCTCGTGACCCAAGCAGTTATATTAGTCTTCTCCCATGACCCCGCCTGCATATCAAGTGACACCGAGGTTGAGAAACCCTGCATTAATGACTAACAAAAGTGAATGAGTCATACTTTGGGACACTGTCTTTTCTGAGGAACTTCAGGCTACAGCTACACCAGGAATGCAGGCGCTGTAGAGCTGGAGGAAGCTGCACACGCGTCCGCTCCACCCTGGTCTTTTAGCTGTTGGTCAGGTGCCATGACCGGCAGCGGAGAGAAGCCCCGGCTTTGCACCAGAGTCAGAGCTGGATTCGTTGAGCAGTGAACATGTACAGTAACTCTGGTCGGGTTGGTCTGGCTTCAGTCAGAGTCTGATGCGTCAATGTCTACGTCCCCGTGGGGTTTGGGGACAGTGTGAGGGTTTTGTGCGCATGTGTGACTGTGAGTGCATCAGTGCTCAACGCCTCGTTCACATGAAACCTGTTCTGAATATAACTCTAAACAAAAGTACATTTCAGTCGACTAAGCTGCGGTGTCATGAGGCTGCGTCAAGCGGAGGACACCTCCACTGGTCCTAGATGATTTTTCAACTGTTCCTGGCCCTTGCTTTGGAAACTAAGCATAGCTGTTGTCTGTTAGGTGACGTTACACGCCACTCCGTCAACACTGTGTCATGAATTCTACAGAATTCTAAAATGTGAACGAGGCGCAACGCAGACAAGTGTTTAGTATTTTCCTACTAAAATCGTCTTCCTGTTCTCCGGCATGTATGTGTGTATAGACTGTGTATGCCTGCAGGTGTGTGTGTATGTGTGTCTGTGTTTGCACTGCAGGTTGAGCGTCCCCTCCCCCCCCAGTCTGGTTCCTACAGCTCCTTCTAGGACGGCTCCTGATCCCTCTGAGACTGAGGTTGTTGCGGACTCTTGACGATGGTGATGACTGAGGCGGTGTTGAGACGTGGGGCTGTAGCCAGCAGGTTGCCTCCTCCGGCCTCCAGGCCCCTGGCAAACCTCTGGAGTGCTGCGAGGCGCGCGCCGAGCCCCTCCAGCTCTTTCCTCATGCCGGCGTTCTCCGCCCCGAGCCTCTCCACCTCTCTCTGGAGCTCCATTTTCTGCTGCTCCAGGGCTTCACGTTGGGACACTCGTTTGACTCGGCAGCTGGCAGCATAGCCTCGGTTCTTCAAGGTGCGACGGCGCTGCTTTAGCTTTTGGATCTCGTCACGGGACATGCCGCGCAGGTGGAGGTTCAGCTCTCGTACTGTGAGAGACATGAGCTCGCTGTCTGACAGGAAGGGCACATTCTCACCACATTCCTGCTTCACCTGAAGAGGAAGGAAGGGAGGAGGAAATAGGAAGGGGGAAACATGTTGAGAGACGAGAAGAAAAACCAATGATGTTAAATCGACTGATTAGAACGACAGTAAAACATCTTTTCAACGCAGACGTTTTCCCTCTTGTAAAAATAGTCAAAGGCTATAAACATGACTCATTCTTCTGAGATAAGATTTTATTTCAGGCTGTGTGTTACCTTCAGGGCTTTGCTGTTTCTTTCTGATGTCATGATCCAACTGTCTTCGGTTGTTCCCCCCAAAGCACCAGTCAACACAGATGCAGACACTCTGGAAGGAAAAAAAAAAGGTGTGTTATCACATGTGACTGTGGACATCATGCTGTTTTGGTCCAGATCTGGCCTGACATTTACCATCCACTCACAAGACAGCCAGTCAGGCGATTAACAAAAAAAAAGGAGAACCCACAGATCTTTCATGCTTCTCCAAACGCGCTCTCTCATTAAACTCTGTGGTTTGATGTTAAAGGAAGGGGAGGTTTTGAAAGCGACATGCCTTTCTCTGTTAGCTGGAAGAGTGAGGGGGAAGTTATCATGTGTCTGCCCTTTGGTTGCTCAAAGCAGGTGTCCTAACCAATTCCTTCAACACTTCCTCTTGTCAACACAAAACCAACGGTTCAGAACGTTCATTGTGAGAAAAGACAGGCAACTATTGTGGGATGTATTTCTCATTGTTTCATTTGTCTCATTTAGGTGAAAAGGAACCCAACGTCACTATGTGTTTTTATGATGCTCATTATTTTTTGCCTCAAACCCTAAAATGAAAACCAACTGAATCATTATATTAAAAATAGGAGACTAAACAGTAAGTTTGCTCACCCTTAAATTGCTGCTTCCAGTAACAACCTGTAATAACAGCTGTAAGAGTGTTTGTTTAAGTCTGTACCGCCTTAGCGCTACTGTATTTGGAAATTTTCTCCCATTCTTCTCGCCGAACAGTTCACACAGACTGTGTGGGGACTTCCTACACTCCTCTTAAGGTCAGCTCACAAAGGTTGTTGTGTGGGATTTAAGTCCAATGTCTAACCGGGCCAACTTAACTGCTTTCTTTCCTCCTATGTCACTTCTTTGATTTGGCTGTGTGCCTCAGATCACTATCACGTTGATATAAATGACTCTGCACTTCAACTCAAGGCTATTTCAGATATATCAGTTTCATCTCCAACCTGACACAGGAGAGAAATTGCCACAGAAGCCATGCTGTGACTGCAGCAAAAATATCTTCTGACATTAGCATTTAATTAGGACCAACAAGTTCTACTTTGACATCATAAAACCACAGGGGATTTTCCCACATGGCTTTTGGAGGGTGAAAGTGTGAACTTTTATATTGCTGCAACATTGGATTTTCTTTTTAGCGTGAGTGGGCTTTCATTTAGTCCCTTTGTGGCGCAGAAGTGTTAAAAAACCATGTTAACCAGCACGGCTGCATGATACTGCATGCACATGGGGTGACAAAATACAGTCCAGTCGTTGCTTTGGTGTTGCTGGTTGCCTTTTGACGGCTTTACTGGTGGGCAGAGAAACAGACTGATCGAGACAAGATCTCGCTGCAGCATAATCTCACCACTTCTTGATTATAATCTGTGTATAATCTGTGTGTCTTGGCACCTTTTTAGTCTCTGTCCTCTTGTAAATCTATTAACAACATCTTTAAAAAATTATGTGACAGAGTGTTCGAGGGAATCTGTTGATAAGAGTCTTTAAATTCTAGAGATATTTTAGTTTATTTAGTGTGAATTATCTAAGATCACTTCAAGGTAAAGTAAGGGGATTTCTGTTTGCTTTGGACTATGATATACTGTTTTTTTTGTTACATTTATGACCCCCAGTTATGAGGATATTACACTTCTGTAAATGGGGGTTTTTCATTTTCAATTTGACGACTACTAGGAAGCATACAAGCAAGTCATTTTAGCTAGAAAGTCACATTTCATCAGTTTCGTTTCTGGGGGCACTTGAGTTAAGTTACAAAACCAAAATCCAGCTTTCCTAAAACTTGACTTCACAGTAAAATCAGCATTAACGGTGCATGTGGGCCTACAGCTCATGTACAGTAGGGCTAACTAAAGAGCTAAACTAAAAGACCTGTGATAGTGACCTGAAGTTTGCTGACAATAAACTGCATTTCCCGACATGCGTGGGACGTGGAGGTTGCAGCAATAGCGGTTGTCCGACCAGCCGGCGGACTCCGGCTGTAAACCGATGAGACCGCCGTTTCGTAAAGTCAGGGTGATTCAGCAATAACCCGTTTGCTCAGCTCTGCCGAGGCTGCCAGTCAGTCCTAACCCTGGAAAACCAGCTGTGACCATGTCTTTATGAGTTTGTCCAAACAAAACAGGATATCCACGTTTGTACTTTCCTATAAATATCGCTTTAGAGGACGTAGTACTTTTTAAGTAACGCTACCACAGTGGAACGCAACAAGTGAACGCAGCACAGCCAAAACGCGACTATTCAGCGGTTTTTTTATGAAGCTAAACACCCTATTAGCTAATATTTTAAACATTTAATGACCACATAACAAACAGGGAACACCAACCACGGCTGGAAACTGTTAAATTTATCTATCTACATCCAGAATCCACCCTTATCCTTATAGGGAGAGGAGCTGGCCAGCTCAGGGTAAAGGCGCTGCTGCTATAGTAAACAGCCATCACGAGAGCCCTCGACATCCATTTTAGTAACGTTTTAAATAATCCTTTTAAATTGTTTTGAAAGACACAGCTAACAAGGAAGTGAGGAACTCGTCTGGTTGCTAAAAGCTACGTTTAAAGAGGCATAAATATGACGAGCGGAGCCGAATTATCCGCATCATCTTAAACATGCTAGTAATGTTAACTGTTAGCAGCTAGCATCAACGGTTTCTGGTGAGCTAACCTAAAGGAGATTAAAGCAAACAGCTGCCTGCTCACTTGTCCTTGGTTTGTTGGCCAGTCTCCGCCGGATACAATTCCTCTAGTCTTCGGCTTTAACCAGCGGATTCTAGCTAAATATATTAACGTTTGATATTTAGTAAAAAATGATCATTTACCTGCTGGGTCGAAGCGACTCTGGCGACAAAATGTCAGTCCGCCTTTTCCCGGAATTACTCCGCTGCTCTCTGAGGTTGGATTCTTTCATTCACAAAAAACACAAGCGACAATGACGTCAGGCCTAAAGAATGAGGGCGGAGCCAACCCCGCCCCCGCGGCGTACTCCGGGAGGATGTAAACAAGGAATCCCTGCATCCCAGAACTTTTCCATGACCAGCCACCCTGCTCTATTACAGCAACAACAACTTCTCTGGAAAAAAGGATAAAAACGCTGGGAGAGGCATTAACGTCACAATCTACCGAGAAGTCATATGATGGTGAACTTAAAAAAAATTAAGCTGAATCCAACAATAAAAACAAGTAGGCCTATTTAAAGCTACAGTTCACACACCCCACAAACACACACACTCATAGCTCACAGTATAAGTCATGCTAAAAAGTACATTTGTGGCCATTTCACTGCTGCACTATAGAAACCATGGCAAGGTAATTAAAGGGAATTAAAAGGGCTGGGACAATTTTATTCTATTCAGTAACAAGATATAAGCTATATACAGCAGGATATTTAAGATATTTAAAAAAAAATCATAAATGAAAATGAACAGAGGGAAAGCATGTATCACAAACAGCGTACAATAAAATATGCCCAATTGAGGTAGATAAATAAAACTTTATTGTCATTGTTCAAGACAATAAAATTACAGAATATTGTATATCTATAAATGAGCAAAATGTATTTTCACTGTACCTGCAGTTTCAAATGTATGTTCAACATTAAAGAGAGGAGCTTAGGCTCCACTTTCACCTGTACTGTAGTCTACACATCTTTGGCTTTGGCTTGACCCATGTGCCTGGTAGGGTGTATCTGAGCTGAGCTCACATTGACTCATAAGGGAAAATGTGAATAAATTTGTTGTGTTATATTTCCTGACTGTAACCAAGCTCCACCGAATGGCAACACATTGGCAATGTTTGTTTTGCACAGAATAGACCATATAAAAACACAGCCAAAATATGATATCCCTTTTCGCTGTGTTGTTGTGCTTTGTTATTGGTCTCACCATGTACAGAGTGTTCCAACACTGTATTGGTGTTATGACAATTTCATTTCTACCAGTCTAAATCTTATAACCATGTAACACTAAACCAACATTGTGAGGTAAGTCAATGCTTGATGAGTGATATTTTGATACTCCTTTGTGATTCAATAGTGCTTAAAGGGATAGTCTGGATTTTTTGAGGTGGTATTGTATAGTCAGTGTATTACATACAGTAGATGTCAGTCAGCACACCCCCAGTTTGGAGAAGCAGGCTGGAGTCCAGCACAGAAGCTAAGCAATGTACTGCTGTGGACAGGGTCAGCAACTAAACAAATTTTAGCCACCTAAAAAAGTCAATATCAGTTTACCTGTATGCTATATTGAGAGTATTTGTTTACCACTTTACCATGCTGCAGACAACCTGTTTCAATGGGGAAGCCATTAACCGCTTCAGTACCCCATCTATGCTGTTGTCAAAGCCACCAGACTCCATTGATGAAAACAATTTTAGCTTGCTGAACACAGGGGCTGCTGGTCTACAGCTACTATGATCAGTTAGTTTGTGCCATTGTGTGACTTTAATGAATAGTGTGCTCTAGCTCTATTAAACTAACTCTTAAATGCCAAAGTCACAAAATAACACAAACAAAATAACTGTTCAAGCAGCAGTAGATCAGCAGCTCCTGTGTTCAGCAATGTTAAATCACTTTTCTCAGTGGAGTCTGGCTCAGAAGAGAGCAATATAATGGCTTCAGTTTCCAGCTGGAAAACACTGTCTGACAACATAGTAAAGCAGTGAAAACATTCTTTAACATACACCAACTTGGTGCTCCTGGACACATCTTCAGTGATGTAACCTGGGGTCATTGGGTGTTTCGGGTCTTTCAACAATGAGACACCCTCTCCCAGGCGACCCAGCTGGGGTTTATCAAGCCCCGACTTGTGTCCAGGTAGCTCTACCCCACCCACGGCTCTCCTCTCCTGATCCTCAGCCTATCTTAGGTTCTTATCTATGGATAAGAACCTCAAATCTGAATTATCCCTTTAATACAAGTCACAGTTTGTAAGAAGAAGTTGTATCTGCTTTATCATGAGCTTTTTAAATTAAAGGTTAGATTAATTATTGATTTATCTTTTAAGGAATACTTTGGAGGCCCTGGACTCCATACCAGGCACACAAACATACATTAGAGTGGTATTTTTAGCCACTTGAATTAATGATATCACTGACACCACAGGCTGCTATTAGACAGCCGACACAGCAGGGGGCGCTGTTTATATTGGATGACTCACACACTGACCCCTGCCCTGCTTTCGTCATCCGTCCCGACAAGCCTCACGTTTTCCCACCGTGACCTCAGTCTGTCGTTGGAGCATATGCACGCCTCCTAACGTTAGCTTTAGTAAAAGCCGGTGGGAAATCATTATAAATACATTAAACGGTCGGCTTTAACGTACTTTATAGCGACTTGTTCGCCGTACACACAGCTGAGCCAAGCAGACAGAGAGGAGCGGGCTAGCAGGACATATGGCCGGAATCGAGGAGCTTTCCCCCGCTGCGGGCCCGGTGTCCACCCGGCCCCCCGAGGACGAGATTGACGATGATGAAGATGAAGACGTAAGTGGCTAGTCATTCTTGGGTACTTTGGGAGTGTGAACAGGAACAAAAATTGACATGAAGTCACACAGTGTTGTTTTGAGCCTGGCTTTTTCTTGGCTAAGCATGGCTAGCTAACATGGCTGTACCAATGCTAGCTAGCTAGCTACCTGAGGTGTCTGCTCTGGTTATGTCAGACCCTGTATGAGTCTGTGGGCTGTTGCTATTTTACAAAAGTGTTCAATAGGTTAAGGTAGCCTATTGTTTCCTCCAAAGAGCAGTTTATGTCACTGCCATGCTGTCACCACAGCAAATTAATTAATCACTGTGTTGACACCAACAGTTAAATCAACCTGTAGCAACCTTCAGGATGGATAAACTCTATTTACCAAATTGATAAATACATGTGGATGTATTCTCTCAGGATGCTTTTATTCATATGAAATGCTGCCTGATTGCTTATTTTCTGTTCTCTCACACCAAAGTTTCATGTCTGATGTTTCTCTCAATCTCCTTCAGCTGGATGAGACACTAATGGAGAGGTTATGGGGCCTGACAGAGATGTTCCCTGACACAGTTCGAAATGCTGCTGAGGTGTCTGCACAGTGCTCTGTCTCACTGGCTAAGAAGTTTTACAGGTATGTCTACTATCTCCCCTTATAATTGCATGAATTTGTACTGTGTGTCATGGTACCCCAGTGGATCAAGAGATTAACTGCTAATTTGAGGGTAATCCCTGCAGCAGCTACTGGTCCTGTCTTTGTTTTCCTGAGCTAGACTCGCATCTTCCAAGTGGACGCACATTATAAATCACTGGAAGCTACTGACATACAAATTTAGAAACTGATCAGGTTGTTACCTTGTTTCAGCTTTTCTCGCTCTGCACTCTGGGTCGGTACTACCTCCTTCATGATCCTGGTGCTGCCTGTTGTGTTTGAGACAGAAAGACTACAGCTGGAGCAACAGCAGCTACAACAGCAGAGACAGGTGAGTGTTCAAGTGGATGTAAGATAACCATGAGTGGAGAGATGGCCACAAAAATGAAGGTTTTACAGATGTGGGGAAGCAAATACTGGACTTGAATGCAATATGAACAGAAATGGCAAATTGGGAGTACATCAACACACAACCTGAATGACTGACTCATTCCCTTCCAGATCCTGCTGGGCCCCAACACTGGAATGTCTGGTGGGATGCCGGGAATGATGCCTCCTGCACCTGGCAAGATGTGAGACACAGAAAGGGGCCAGCATGAACCTGAGATCTACTGTTCTGCGATACAGCGGGGCCGGCCACAAGGAGAGACAGAGAGACCACGGAGAAGGGCGAAGAACTGCAGTAAAAAAAAAAGAAGAAGCAAAAGCTGTATGTCAACAGCATGAGGCTCATTCCAACGTGTTGGATTGGCTGGCGGGATTGGATACGGAGGATGTGATGCATTTCTAACACTTCTGTCTCACTGTCTCTCCTTATTCCAACATCACACAGAGACTTATTTCCAGGAGCACTGCTTCTTTTTTCTTTTCTTTTTTTAAATAAATACTTATATAAGCATAAATAATGTGTTCTCTAGGAGATAGCGGGTGCAAGTGGATAAATTGAAACAGTTGTATGTCTTGGTGTTTGCAGTCTGAAGAGCTATACTTACAGTATGTCATCATGAGCTTGCTGGTTCCACTTATATGTGGAGATTAATGTTAACAGAATATCTGACAGACAGGTCTGAAGCATTGTGGAGTGGAGCACCCTGTAGACAGTGATAATGTTGGTTTACAGAATGGCCTCGAACTTGTAGGAGCTAAATGACACTCTTTTCTGTGTGCTGCGTTTGTCTGCACAATTGTCACGGTTCACAGTTGTACTTTGTATGTATGTCAAAGTGCAATGCCTCTCATTTCAGTTATTGCTTTGGTTTCAAGCAATGGATTGTATAATCCAACACCAGATTCTGTGCTGTTAAATGATGAAAGATTGTTGTGTCTTTTTCCATTCATAGTATGTGATATAACACAATTATTTTGTCATTTAAGACAGGACACATGTCATAC
Source organism: Epinephelus moara (assembly GCF_006386435.1). Lineage (NCBI taxonomy): Eukaryota > Metazoa > Chordata > Actinopteri > Perciformes > Serranidae > Epinephelus > Epinephelus moara. Next base: position 25,416,282 of record NC_065518.1, on the reverse strand, counting down.
AGTTCTGGACAGATGTGGTTGTGGTGGCCGATGAAGTTTTTAAATGTTAAATGTCTCAATATTACCCTGACATATCCAGTCTGAAGAGAATGTTGTTTTCAATTCTCTGTTGTCATCCATGTGAATTTACAATCTCTTACCTCTGGTCAGTAAGCAAACCCATGTTTCTGTTTTGTGTTCAACATGACTGCGGAAATTAAAGCACCGAATCAAATGGAAACCCAAGTGTTTACTTTCAGAAATACCCAGAAAGGATTGTATAAGGAATCATGAATGGAAGTCAGGTAAAGCAATGACATTTTAAATGGTTTATGATATAAAAATAAGTGAATAGGAGTTAAGGAATAATTTTGTCACTGAATTTTCATGTTTTTTCTTTTTATACTGTCTCAAAATAGCTAACAGATTCAAATGCCCTATAGACCTTTTCTTCACAGCAGACATTTTGACTATTCATAGCAGGGAAAGTACAAGTGCAATCAAGACATTAATTATTACCCAGGAACTGGAGCACCTTAATATAATGCAGTCATAACTAATATTATTTACACTGTGCTTGTGCTTGTCCTGCTGCAACATGTCTGCAGTGAAAAGGGTCCATTTTTGTAGTGATGATGATGCTGCTTAGATTTTTATTATTGTATCACACATACAACTATACCCAGCCGCCATGAGACACCACAGAATAATAACATATATAGCATATCCATTATATCCAGAAAGCAGCACATACACTACACAACACTACAAAGAGTCCAGAAAACGTGCTGCATTCACTGCTCTTTTTCAGCTCCTGGTCCTGAGCATGGATGTAAAAAGAGAACTAAGGCTTATAATGGGAACATGTTCTGTTTGTTTTCTAATGAATATTTTTGAAAATTCAAACCCGCTATATAGCACTTTATGGAGTTTTCCGTCCTCGGCATATGTAATCAATAATTGTTAGTAACGTCATAAATCATCCCTGGTTTATGTTCATTCAACTGATGCATTTATAATTTCCGACTGCACTTGAATGAGACAACAATTACAGATTCCCGCCAGTTGCCTCGCGCAAGCTAATTCAAGAACCAAAGAGGTCTCTAAACATTTTCGTTTAACTTAAACTTGTATTTTTTATCAATATCTCGAGATTCTGGTTGTTTTTGGGGTAACGCCGTCGACCAAGCAAAGTTTAGATAGCTTTACCGACAGTTTTGTTTATGTTGTGAGCAGTTAAAAAACCAGAGTGTAAGCTAGCTAAATTAGCAATTTGCTAGAAAGATTAGCAAGCTAATTTAGCTAACCTTGGCTAATGATCCCTACTGATTGACAGTAACTGAATCTTAACATCCATTTTATCTTCAGCGTTTAATTTAAAACGTTACTACATGAAAATGAAATGTGCAGAGGACCAGGTCGTTGAAGAAGATACTGGTTACCAGGATGATGAGGTGAGATATAATTAAAAATTCTAATAAACTTTGCTAAAAAATTCCCCCATAGCCATTAAATCTTTAAATGAGTTGCCATCAATGCTAATTATGAGCCTGACTAACAATTAAAATGACCAAACTGTCCAGATAGGAATATATACACAACATATATCAATATAATTGTAATAAGAACAATTTAAAATATAAACTTCTTTTTTTTTTTATTGAAAACAATTTAGCTAACGTAATAAATACTATATGACAATAGTGTGACAACCAAATCATATACTGATAACTTATGCATACTACAGATGTTTTTAGGGTCAAAAAATCTCTTCAGTATTCAAGTTTACTGCTCAGCAGCTTCCTCATGTAGATTTTCTTTTCCTCTAACCCTAACAGGAGTCCTTCTTCCAAGACATTGACCTCCTACAGAAACATGGGATTGTGAGTAATAAGCAGCAGGGCTGAAACATGTGCAGATTTTTCACATCAGTTCAAAAATAATATGTATGAGTGAGCATCTCTCTGTTCCTCCTCACTTGTGACCACAGAATATGGCAGACATCAAAAAGCTGAAGTTAGTGGGCATCTGCACTGTGAAGGGGATCCAGATGACCACTCGCAAGGCTTTGTGCAACATCAAGGGCCTGTCAGAGGCAAAAGTGGAAAAAATCAAGGAGGCTGCTGGGAAGATGCTGGTAAAATTGGGATTGTCTCCTGTGAATTTTGTGTCATTCTTTAACCTGTTCTCATTTATTCCTGTGGAAGACTGAACTACTTGCACGCTGCAGAATGTTTTATGTATTAGATAATTTCCTTTACATTGTAGAATGTTGGTTTCCAGACTGCCTTTGAGTACAGCGCCAAGAGGAAGCAGGTGTTCCACATCACAACTGGGAGCCAGGAGTTCGAGTTAAGATTTACTCTTAATATTGTTAACATGTTGACTGTAGGATTTACACCACTGAACATATCTTTATATATTTTTATTTTATGCATTTACAATTTTCATATACTATATTATCAAGGTGGGAGATAAAGGGGCATAATACATATATTTTCTTAAGTATTGACATTTTATTGTGTAGATGTTGAAACACCTTTTATCTCTGCAGTAAACTTTTAGGTGGCGGTATAGAGAGCATGGCTATCACAGAGGCCTTTGGAGGTAAGAGGATGTCTTCCTATACTTTAATATATTGTATATGATTAGATTGTTTGAATATCACTTAGTTTGGAGTACTGGCTTAAAACTCCCAACATTATTTCATCCTACAGAGTTCCGCACAGGAAAAACTCAGCTGTCTCACACTTTCTGTGGTGAGTAACATGGCTTTTGAAAGCGGCTGCTGATAAACCAACACTGTACAAGTCAAATAAAACAGATTCTGTGTTGCTGTTGTCCAGTCACTGCTCAGCTGCCAGGCGAGGATGGCTACTCAGGCGGGAAAGTCGTCTTCATTGACACAGAGAACACCTTGTATCCTCATGTTGATGGAAACAGCTGTACAACATTTGATATGCTGTTTAGTTGATGTTTATTTGCTGTCCCAGGAGGAACCTTGGCTATAGCTGCTACCATGTACTACACATTGCTCCATGCATGACATCCCCACTATGTGCTGATTTTGAAAACATGTTTATGAGATATATTTCTCCAGTAGTTGCCATAATGTGACTACACTGACTGTTCATGTGTGTATCAGCCTGTGTTTCTCATTATCCTTGACTTGTTCCTGTGTGGTTCCAGTCGTCCAGACAGACTGAGAGACATCGCTGACAGGTTTAATGTGGACCACAGTGCTGTGCTGGACAACGTGCTTTACGCCCGGGCCTATACCAGTGCGAACACACAGTTCATTTAGACCAGAAAACTTTTGTGGTGTTCTAAAGGCAGAGCAGTTTGTATTGAAACAACACTAACATTTAAACATTTGTCTTGCTCACTCCTCAGGTGAACATCAGATGGAGCTGTTGGACTTTGTAGCAGCTAAATTCCATGAGGAAGGAGGAGTGTTCAAACTGTTGGTGAGTAAAAGCATGAACTCTAAAAAGATGTTTTCACATATTCATCATGTTTGTGGTTTTACTTCCCCTGTCTATTTTAGTCATTCTCTGTGTGAAGCTATTGGAGGGCGAGAATGAACACATTCTTGTTTTTATTTCTGTGTGTTAAACAGCAGGCATAAATTCTAAAAGTAGGCATCTCTGTCTAGCTCCCTCAGCCTTTCAGTCTCCTTCTTGTCTGCTCCTCCCTGTCGTCAGATCATCGACTCCATCATGGCTCTGTTCAGAGTAGACTTCTCTGGTCGAGGCGAGCTGGCTGAGCGGCAGCAGAAACTGGCGCAGATGCTCTCCAGGCTGCAGAAGATCTCAGAAGGTCTGAACCAGGAGTGTGCTTATGTGCAAATATGTAAAAGCCACAGACATCAGCCATATATCTTATCTGTCATATACAGGGAATATCAGTAGAAATTAATACTGCTGTTTTTGACTAATTTAGCTTGTGTGTGTCTCACATGATGGCCTTAAATATGTATTAAGTAAAAATGGAGTAATATCCCTGATAATCCCTGATTATTTGCTTTCATTTATGTCCTTTCTTAGAGTACAACGTAGCCGTTTTTGTCACCAACCAAATGACAGCTGATCCCGGTGCAGGAATGACGTAAGAGATAGCAAATTCTCTCATTCTGAAAAAATCAGACAGGTGTTATACTTAAAATTCTGTTTGGTTGCTGACATGTTGAGTGCAACATTGTTTTGTTTTTTAAAATTTTTTGGCCTTGTTTTAGTTTTCAGGCTGATCCCAAGAAGCCAATCGGTGGGCATATCCTGGCCCACGCCTCCACCACACGGATCAGCTTGAGGAAGGGGCGTGGAGAGATGAGGATTGCCAAAATATTCGACAGGTAGTTGGCTGTTTTTGATTATAATATTGATGTTTTATTGAAGTTTTATTTCCCTGTTACCATGTTATCTGTACCCACATTTGGGCTGGGTAATAATCAATCATGATAAGAAACTAGTTATCCTCTCAGATTTTAGATATTTAAATATCATAAATGTTGTCCTATTTCCTGATTTTAAAGGTGTCATTACAGTAAAGTGGTGTAATTTTTGTGGTCATTATATTTACATCACTGATAAATATTTATCAGAAATATTGTTGGGTAGATATTTTGTAAAAGCACCAAAACACAACACTAAAATATCTGCAATATCAATTTTGAGGTGTCAGGTCAAAAATATGATGATACCTGATTTTCTCCATATTGCCCAGCCCTAATCTGAATAGATGCTGTGACATGTCAATAAGGTTTTTTTTGCCTATCATGTTAGTTTAATTTTCTCATATCACTAAGGCACTACTCAAGGCCTTAGACAGTCCATAGTTAAAAAAATAACATTTGTGTGTCCTAAAAAGTCATGTTCTGCCCCAAGTGTATCTCATGATGTGACTATTAAACACCATTTTCAAGTTGAGCCTATCTTTGTACCTGCTAATCATCAACATAGGCCTGCTTGTAGAGGAAATGAAAATGTCGTTTTAAACACACCGTTGGAGGTATGATGTGATGTACTAGTGAGCGTGCAGTGCATAGTGTAGGAGTGGCTTACAAATGAACTGTCAGGAGCTGTACAAAATGTATACCATGTCAAAAAACAACTGAAGATAAATGCTACATGTATGAGTAAACTAAAAGTGGTTGCTTTGACTTGATTGTTAATGACTTGAATCTGGCCTGTGACCTCAGACTAATTAATGTGAACAATTAAAACATTTGGGACTCAAATTTACTCTACTTTTTTTTTTTTAATCTCTCCTTGATTTCCTCTAGTCCCGATATGCCTGAGAACGAGGCCACGTTTGCCATCTCTGCTGGAGGAATTACTGATGCCAAAGAGTGAAGGATAACACGAGGAGACACACATGTTAGCACAGTCCTCTGTTCCTGACTATTTAAAGTCATGTAAGGTATTTAATGGATTTATTTATTGAGTTTGGTAACTTATAAAACTTATTGAAGCCATGCTGACAGTCTTGTACCAGGTACTTTTGATGTATTTATTCTATTTATACTCTGTTGTATTTCCCCTGTGTTTCATAAATGTTGAAATAAACACAAAGCAAGAGATTGTTATGTACTTTTTTTACAGTTTATAATTGCGGAGATTGCTCAGACTACCCACAGATAAGAGACATGTAAAGTTGGTGTTAACATGTTGGTACAGTGAGCAGGAGTCCGGTGCTGGCCCCTAGCGGTGCTTGCGGGACGTGCGGCGGCTGTACGGCACTTCTCGTCGGCTACGGGATCCATATGCTTGCGAAAGCAAGGCTTAACAAAGCAATGGGAACTTCACCAAACGTGCTACTAAGAGTCTAAAACACACCAGCAACTCAACGCGTTTTGACGGAACCTTACAAACCATCCACCTTCCCCGGTAGTGGAGAGCTTGTCAACTCTAGAAAAAGGTGCGATGGACCCGAGAGACACAGCCCCGGATTCGTGGGAGCTGGAGGAGGATGCCGAGGCCCCGGCTGCCGCGGCGGAGCTCCCCACCGCCTTCGCCGCCCTCAACGTCAACGCCAAGCCGTTTGTCCCCAACGTTAATGCCCCGGTGTTTGTACCGAGCTTCCTTCAAGCCAGCGCCGTGGAAATGCCGGCCTCAGACGGTACGTGAATGCCAGACAGCTGGCTGGAAGTTAGCTTAACTTGCTAGCTTGACTGCTAATCCAGCTAAGTTAGCCTTCCTCAGTGTAACTCGCTGTGCTCAGTCCAGCCTGTGCCACAGTGATCGCATTTCCACTAACTAATCAACAAGTCGGCTTCAGTGTTAGTCATGTGTTGTGACGGTGTAGTAGCAGATTTATAACGCAGTAACTGTCACAACGAGACGTTAAGCGTAACAATCATTGTCTAATAAATATTTATGGAAGTTTGACATGCTTTGCTTTCTTTCCTCAAAGGTGCCCCCGACCCAGTGGCCAGCATGGAGGTGGCAGAAACAGCTGGTATGCACCCACATCTAAAAGTTAATCAGTTACAGCTCTGCCTGTCAGGCCGGTTGTTACCACAGGATAGGTGTGGTTACAGGCTCAGGTGTGCACTTTTACCTGCTGCCAGATTTGAAATCAGACCAAGCCTCATGCAGACCAGGAAAGCTTGGATGCTCACTTTTGAGCCCCTTCTTGTAGGTTCACTTACTGAGCCATATTTGGATTGCTGGCATTGGTAAACTCATGTGCATGGGCCTACGTATAATATGATGCAACCTCACTTGTCCATGCCCGAAATAGACATCCCATTGGCCCACACTGTGGTGTGTCAAGCGCGGCATGTCCGAGGTCTCTGTCTGCTGAGTGTCAGACCAATTTGCATTTGTGCCATTCCTTCAGTCACTATTTGCTGACTAGTTTTAATTTGCGCGAATCAGGTTCAGTCACATTTTGACCCCTGGATGCTGTATGCCTCTTCTCAGGTTACAGAGAACTGGTGGTGTTTTTGTTTTTTAATAGAGTGGCTGAGCACTGCAGCTGTAGCAGAGTGAGTGACACAGGGAGGCCAAAAAAAAAAAGAGATCAGATACTATGTATATTTATTAGACAGAGAGAATGATGAGATACCTTTCCTTTTCACATTTCCCACAGACATATTCATGGAGATGCTTATTCTAATACATGCCTTGTCAGATTTCTCTGAGCGTGTCTGAGAGAAAAATTCTAATTACAGCACGATGAGACTGTCGACAAAGTCAAGGCATGGATGGTGCTCTGAGTTGCCAGCAGCAATATCTCACAGGCTGGTTATAAGGAGGAGGGTTGAGAAGAAAATAGGCTTTGTACATGACTGCTGGGCTGCATAATTTCATAGTTACGGAAATGGGAGGCTTATTTGTGTGTTGCCATGGGAAGATGCTCCTTCTGCAGAGCTCAGCAGATTTCAGCGTACTCTCGTTACAGTTTTTTCTTTTGTTTTGTTATTTGTTCAGTAGAACATTGCACTGATTGTGCTTCTAACGAGTTGGACGGGACTAATGAATGATTAACTGCAGACCACAGTAAAGTCTTGCAACTCTTTATAGAATATCAGCAAAGGCAAATAACTTTTATGAGCATCTGCTATCCTTGAGGTCTTTCATATTTGTAGACAGCTTCAACTATAGTTGTTGCACCGAGAAATTTTATAGTTTTTGCTGCAGTTAGATTTTTGAAAAATAATTATTCTATTAGATATATATATATTTTTTTTTTTTTAGCATTTTTGCTTATTTTTTAAAAGTGTGAGAGAAACAGGAAAGATAGGGGATGTGATGACATGCAGCAAAGAGCCTGGTATGGACTTGAACCTGGGCCACTGTGGTAAGTTCTCAGCCTCACTGATAAGTGCTCCACCTGAGGTCTGTACTGCAAAGCAGGATTTGGAGTTAGCGAGGTAACTTAACAGAGTTAACTCTGGGTTTTCAGTACTACAAGGCTGGTTCTCTTTTGTACTGGGATAAATCGCTTTGGTAACATATGTTGAACAGCTAACAGCTCCGGAGCAGGTTATGTTCAGAGTATCTGATCACAGCCTGTCAACACCCTGACCTCTGACCAATCAGATCACTGAAGAAAAGAGTATGCATGGATAAACGTCCAGAGTCTCATGTAAAAAAGAGGAGCCTATATGTTGCTATAGGTCAGGAGAATCATTTCATTGTTTCAGGGCTCTATTTCTACTGGCTTCAAAACAGAGCTTCTAACAAACACAGAGATCATTTACAGCGCTAAACACATGATTTTAGCTGTATTTCAACTTGTGCAAAGTTTAGTCTACAGTGGTAGTGTTGGTACTTTGCACTCTGATTCCATCACTGCAGCTCAAAATAACATGAGACACCTGTGTGATGAGAATTAGGGAAAAAAAGATTAGATTTCATTAGAAACAGAAGCAGTCTTTTAGTAGTAGTTTCATCATCTTCCAACTAAATAGCAAAACATATGTCACATATAGCCTAGTGATACCTACACGTAATTTAAGTCTCAGCCGACAGTGTATTTTTGGATAGTATTCAAAATATTTCTATGTTTTCCGTTATAAGATTACAGAGTATTATTTACATCCCATGCCACTGACATCTTACTGTCTCACAGTCCCGGAAACTTTTGGTACCGAAGTAGCCGACTTCATTCATGGTTCTGATGATGTTGCTCATAATTAACATCCCCGCCTCTTTCACATGTACAGTACATGCTTGTGGTTGGATAGGAAGACCCAGAGTTGACTGAACTAATTGATAACCAGCTTTGTAGTACCGGCTTTCCAGACGGCCAGTGTTAGGGATAGTCAAGCTAGATAACGAAAAGATATCATGCGATTTTAATACAGGCCTCTGGTGAACTACAGGGGCGCCCATAGAATAGAAGTTTAAGATTAGAAATGACCCGAAAAGGTCTGTTCAGTCTTAAAAACATCCACGCAAGGACACAACCAACAGTTGATCTTGTGTTTGACAACCAAAGAGAGATTGTGCAGCTGTTGTGACAGTGAACACGTGTATTTCTCTGACAGACTGGATGTTTAAATTACAGTTTATTCCACATAAAAGGGCCCAAGCTGACCAGCGGCCTTGAACCCAGAACTTTGTTGTTGTGCAGCAATAGTGTTAACTGCTGCACCACAGCATAGCACGTGAATGTAAATTCAGTCAGATAAAATTACAACAACATAAAATGACATAACTAGATGCACAATACAAACTAAACATATTGTCTAAAATAGAGCAGGTGAATGATAATGGTGTAGGAGATGCAAGGGAATAAAGTGACTTCACTCAGTGCAGTTTTGACTTTGAAGTTGGATTTGTTCCTGCATGTGTTTGATGTGTGCAAAAGCGGCTCTCGTTCCAAATTTTTGTGCAAATGTGGTAAAAGGATTAAAGTTTGGTATAAACATAAAACTGGCAGAAACGTCGCAGCTTGAGTGAATTCCAGGATTCAGAATCAATCAGGATTTATTCGCCATCAGTCTGCAGGTTTTCATTCCAGCCAAAAAGATGTTATAATATTAAATAGTTCCTCCGTAGCATCTAGACATTACAGAGGAATACCAGGTGTATATGTATATATATAAATATATACAGTGGGGCAAAAAAGTATTTAGTCAGCCACTGATTTTGCAAGTTCTCCTACTTAGAAAGANCCTCCGTAGCATCTAGACATTACAGAGGAATACCAGGTGTATATGTATATATATAAATATATATATGTTTGTTTGGTTTCAGCTCCGGTGGAGAATGGAGGCACAGATGCAGACATGACCACAGAGGAAGAGACATGGGAGCAGAAGGAGGAGCCAGGGGGAGGAGGAGGAGGCGGAGGACAGGAGGACCTGGGCTCAGGGGGAGCCTGTGAGGAGGGCGCTGCGAGGAATGAGGATGAGGAGATGATGATGGAGGAGGAAGAAGAGGAGATGCCCATGCCTAAAGTGGCTCCAGCACCACCAGATGCCCCCAAGAAAGAACATGTGAACGTGGTCTTTATCGGTCACGTGGGTGCGTCCCATTTGTATCTATATGTATATTAATTTATCTGAGGAAGACTGTAGAAAGTTTTATTTATCTTCTGAATGTTTTTGTCTGTCAGATGCTGGTAAATCAACTATTGGAGGACAGATCATGTGAGTAATACTTTTTTCATGTTATGTGTCATCTGATCACAATGCTGCAGGGCTGCTCAATATTTTTTTATGGTTGCGTAACGTATTTATTCTTGCATATTTCCTATTTCAATTTTCTTTAATTTCTCTATGCCTTCATACAGTATAAAAGCAACTGAAAAGTGTCCCCTCGAAATAAAGTATTTCTGATTTCTGAATAGTTAAAAAATATCTATTATTTTTCTTAAATGCAGTAAAGTGTGACTTTTAATTTTTCCATTTTATGGAAAACTGCGTCCAGATTTAGAAAATTAAAACAAACAAACAAAACAGTCCAGTGTTTATTGATGCCACGGTGGCTGTTAGCTATTGCGCAACATTTTGCCTCTTACACAACAGTTGTTTTTCTTCAGTTTCAGCCTCAGTTTAATTTTTGCCTCCATAATGCCACAGGTATAATAAAGAAAACATCATTTCCATGACCCCCTGCTTCTCACCTTTCTATTTTCTTTTTCCCCCCTTTGTAGGTACTTAACTGGAATGGTGGACAAGCGAACCCTGGAAAAATATGAAAGAGAAGCAAAAGAAAAAAATAGGGAGACATGGTGAGAAAAATATGTTAATGAAAGATCTCCGAAGCACCAAATCTGACCCACCATATTTTGTTATTTTGCATGTTTTATTCAGCATCAACATGGTGTTCAGGATGAATAATTCAAGCAAATATTGCCCAACAACAGCCATGTTTGGCACAGCAATTTTAAATGCTCATAAAACAGTTTTGTAAAACATAAATGAATACATAAACGTGGGGGTTGCAGGTACCTGTCGTGGGCTCTGGACACAAACCAGGAGGAGAGAGACAAGGGAAAGACGGTGGAGGTCGGGAGGGCTTACTTTGAAACTGAGAAAAAACACTTCACCATCCTGGACGCCCCCGGACACAAGAGCTTTGTTCCCAACATGATTGGTGGAGCTTCACAAGCCGACCTGGCAGTCCTGGTGAGATAAACAAACACGCCTATCCTAACATTCACCAACCTTAAACCTCAGACACACAGAGATTAAATCCTGTAAGTCCACTGGTGTTTCACCACAGGAAAAAAAAAGTATTTACGCATATCCACGGAAACGTCTCAATTCGCCTCTGCAGCAAAATCCTTTTTCCACTGTCCATCTTTATTATAGTTTACAAATAAGGTCACAGAATTTATTTAAAGAAGACAACACTTTTAAATGTCATGGACCCGTAACTGTGGAATTATTTACCTCCCTTATTGGTTTGTATCAGGTGATTTCAGCGAGGAAGGGTGAGTTTGAGACCGGCTTTGAGAAGGGTGGACAGACGCGGGAACACGCCATGCTGGCTAAAACAGCAGGAGTCAAGCATCTCATTGTCCTGGTCAACAAGATGGATGACCCCACCGTCAACTGGAGCCTAGAAAGGTGAACGGGAATCGGGTTAAGATACATATGACGTGTTTGTGTTGGCTTAAAGGGGCACACCACCTAAATTAAGAATTCCAATAGCCTAGGATTTATGAACATGAGCGTCTCTCTCAAGGCCAGAAACCAGAGATATATGTCTCAAACTTGTGAGATGTCAGCTCCAGATTTTATACCCTATGACATTACAAAACCCAGGATGACAACCCAGAAACATTCAGTTTACTGTCATAAAGGGAGTAAAGAAACCAGAAAATATTCACACCTGGAAAGCTGGAATCAGAGAATAGTTACTTTTTCCCTTAAAACATCACTCAAACCAGTTAATAGATTATCATATTCATTGGCTATTAATTTAATGGTTGACGACTAATTGATTAAGTTATGATAGAACTTTAATTATCCTGATGAAAATTGCTGTGCAGCAGTTGCAATACAAAGTTGGTGGAGTGCAGCTACAAAGAGTACAAAATGAAAGGACTAAAATAACATAAAATGCAAATTTAAAGCAAATTTAAAATTGAATTTAAAGTGAAATATATTGCAAATATAGCAGGTGGTGTCAGTCTGTTGCTGAAGGTATTCCTATGCATGAGCAGTACGTGATGGAAAGTGTGTGAGAATCATTATCCATGATGCTTCAAATATTTGTCACGGCTCCAGTTGGCACCGAAACACTTTCCATCATTTAATTATTAGCATTGGCTTTTATTCAGATGGTCCGTTAATAGCTCCTATCTGACGTCTTCTTTTGTAAAAACCCATGGTGTTATGTTTCTCATATTGTAGTAAATAATCACATATTTCATTACTTTCCTGCAGGTATGAAGAGTGTAAGGAGAAGCTGGTTCCATTTCTAAAGAAAGTGGGCTTCAACCCCAAGAAGGACATCCACTTTATGCCTTGCTCCGGACTCACAGGTGCCAACCTCAAGGACCCCGTGCCCGAGTGCCCCTGGTACACGTAAGTGCAGTGGGTGGGATGGTTTGTTAGTACAGTGTGAACTTTTGTTGGGTTGTCTGGTTCACAGGGGGAATTTTAAACACACAATCATCCTCTTAAGCCTGTATTTACCACTGGCTGAACCCAGCTACACACACTCGATTCACCTGAACAATGATGCTTTGTCACATGTTAACAAAGTAGTCATAGAACATTTTCACATCTCAGTTACTCACATGAATTTATAAAGACACGATGATACATTGAATAAAAAAAGAGACCCGCCAGCTGCTTCTGTTCCTTTAATGCTGCATCAGTACTACCTTTATTTTCTGGCACAGTTTTACGTTTCCCAGAGGTGATCAGACAGCTCTGGTATGCAGTGCTGACACAATGTTGATTCACAGTCATTTTTATAATGGAACATTTTTTTTTTTTCCCGAAAGGTTGCAGCTCTATACTGTAGACTGTAGAATAAGGCCCTGATCAGACAGTGTGTGTTTTAGTTATGGTTTTCAATGAGAGTGAAACCCTTTGCTCGCTCCTTTTGTGTTGCTGAGTGCCTTGTGTTTTTCCCCTCTATGTACCTTTAGCTTTTGCAGGAACGCGCTAAACGGTTTGAGTTTAAAAAACTTCAACTCAGAGCAAAAAAGCGCCCAATGTCATTGGGCCTCATTCACCAATATCTTAGCAAAAAAAGTCTACATCTGATTAATGACATGTTCTTAAACCCGTGTTCTTATAATGATGAATCTCCTTGTCAGTTTAAGGCGTGTGTCAACACTAATTAGCATCGTTAAACACCCTGAAAATAGCCACAAAAAGGGCATGAGCCTGCAGGGCTGTGTGCACACATGGAGACTAAAGATGAGCAAAGTTGAGAGAATAATGCCCAAACAAAAGTCTGAAGGGAGAGGAGCATTGCACTCCCAACATTTAAAAAAAAACAGTTTTGAAGTTGAGGTACTTCTTCGGAAAGTGAACACCAGGTCAATAAAAAATAACAAAATAAGATGTATGTGATGTTAAAGATTCATGTTAATCAATCACCCGACCCCCAAGCTCCAAACTTAATGCAGTTTCGTAGCACAATTGTCAGGACAAACGACTAAGACGCTGTCCAAGCTGTGTGTGTGTGTGTGTGTATTTAGAGAGAGACAGAGAGAGGGGGAGAGAAGGTGAAGGTGGACTATTTCACGCAGTATTTCTGTAAGGTAGTAATAACCTACTTTTCATCACTTTTTTTCCTGCCCATCCGAACTGCCAGCAATATTTGCCTCCACAGAAAACGGCAAGCATTGGGGCGTCGGTGGCTTAGTGGTAGAGTAGGTGCCCCATGTACAAGGCTGTCGCCGCAGCGGCCCGGGTTCGACTTCAGCCTGTGGCCCTTTGCGGCATGTCACTCCCTCTCTCTCTCCCCCTTTCACACTTGTCTGTCCTATACATTAAAGGCTAAAAATGCCCCAAAAATATCTTAAAAAAAAAAAAAGAAAACGGCAAACATACTGATTTATTGATTTCTTGGGGACCACGTTTGACAGCAGCAAAACTATATCATAACATCCGTTTACAAACTCTAACACAAGTCACACAATATAATCCAAGTATCATTTATCCCGTTGTATGCCCAGGACTTCGCAAATATATGCATTTTCTCTAACAAAAAAGCTCTCTTTATTTAAATGTGCAGTGTGTAGGATTTAGTGACATCTAGTGGTGAGGTTGCAGAACTGAAAATTCTCCTGTGTACCAAGTGTGAAGGAGAACTACTTTGGCTTATGTGCAAACACAAATGCCCTGATCTAGAGCCAGTGTTTTATTTATCTGTTCTGGGCTACTGTAGAGCAACATGCTTCTGATATGATACACAGCTGTGGTCTGATCAAAATCTGAATTAAAAAATCTGCTAGTATGCACTTGAATTATGAGTCATAAGCTGTCACAGATCACATCGTAGGCCATGGTAGGACATGGCACTCATGGAGACATTTCTGACCCCAAAATAAAAATAAATTTTTTTACAAGTGGTGATTTTTGTTCTTTTCCAGGGGTCTGCCATTTATTGCCCATCTGGACAGTTTGCCAAACTTCACCAGATCCAGCGATGGACCAGTCAGACTACCTATTGTCGACAAGTACAAGGTGAGCAGCTGGAGGCCGTCTCTTTCTAAAGAGAGAGAAACAAATCTGTGGCAGCTTGTCTTCTCCCTGTCCTCAGCAGAGGAGTGGGTGTAAAGATTTCTTTTGGTTTTCGTTCACTTGGCCAAAATCTTTTTATGTTCCCTCTCCAGTTTGTCGTTCTGCTTCCTCTTTGGTGATTTTCCAAGCACACACCAACATGCTTACATACACACATACTGCAGCCTCTGCGTAGTCATTGCTCTTTAAGATAATTCAGCTTCTTGGCACTTCCCTCAGTTTGGATGTTGGAAGCATTTCAGCACATACTGTAAGTGTTGGTGGGACTGAGTTATTTTGGAGCTTTCTCATTTGTCCATACATTAATCATCTTTCCCTTCTTCACGAATTATCTTTTCTTTTTGTCCTCTTGTCTTCAAGATGTTTAAACGCTCCTCTCTCCCTGTGATATAAGAGACTTATATCGTGGTTATAAGATTAAGTAGTCCCAACTGGAGTTCCCCTGATGTACGGGGATTATAGTTCAGTTAATTGTCTGCTGCATATGAATGGACCAGCCATTCCTTTTGTGAGGAATATTGGACGTAATGATTGTCAAGCATGATCATTAATGGTCCAGTGTGTAGGGTTTAGTGGCAACAAGCAGTGAGGGTGCAGAACGAAAACTTTTCCCATGTGTCAAGTTTGTAGAAGAACTACAGTGGCCAACGCAGAAAGCACCCTATCTGGAGCCAGTGTTTGATTTGTCCATTCTGGGCTACTGTAGAAACAACACGGCGTATTTCATGTAGGTAGAAACGGCTTGGAAAATATGCTTTGCTGCTTTCTTTACCAAGAGCTTGATGGAAGAATTGATAGCACTCTCGTCTGTCATTTAAATATGAAGCTGTCTCAATTAGCTCAGCTTAGCACGAAGTCTGGAAAGAAGGGAAACAGCTGGCCTGGCTCTGGCCAAAAGTACAGGTAGTAAGCTTTAGAGTGCTAGTAGGCAGATTTTTCTTAAATTTAGTCTGTCTTCTCATTAAACTTTCAACAACAAAGTGGATAAGCCCATTTCCCCAAAGAGAGGCTTGTAGGGGATTCACATCCAAATTTGCACGTTTTTGAAACTATGTGTTAGGTCTTAGTTCCTGAAATCGTGTGGGAGTTTTTATGAGCTTGACTCCTCCAATGTTCTGGACTGCTACATACACTTCAATACAAAAAAATGGGCCAATTAAATAGCTGTTGCTAGGTAAATGGAACTGAGATGAGATATACAGTAAGACACATACCTGATTTTAGCATTGCATTTATCTTGGATTTGCACCGTACTGTCATCTTAGGCTTTTATATAGTTGTCCTCTTTGTATTTGCACTCTTCCCACTTTGCATTGCAATTGCTGCACAGCATTTTTCCTCAGGATAAAGAAAGTTTTATTTCATCTTAAATACTGTTTAGTGGGCAGTTGTGCGAGAAAGCAAAAGAATAGTTGCTTTCATATTGTAGGTCAACAGGATATCATCAGTATTATTATTTATCTTCAGCCTGCTAATATTTGCCTGCTGGTATGTGAAAACCACCTACCTCCAAAATGCCAGGTTTGCATGAGTTAAGGGACCCTGTTTTTAGCTTTACATGACTGCAGTGAGTTGAAGAAGTTTGTGCATTTTTCAATCCAATACATGGTTTTTATTGAACAGTGACAATATGTTGTATTTTCCCGAGCTGTAGCTGTAATGTTATACTGTATTTACTCAGAACAGGTATCATGGTCCACACTCATAAAACAGGTTTTGACACATTCCTACATTACATAAAGGCTTTACAAAACATTTGAAGGTCAAGATTAATAAGTTTTGATCAGCCAGTGATTCTAAAAGTTAAGACTAACACACATCAGAAGTTATTTATGACTTACACTCTGACCCTTCTCAATGTGTGTGTGTGCTTGCAGGACATGGGCACAGTTATCCTCGGGAAGCTGGAGTCTGGATCCATCAGTAAAGCCCAGCAGTTGGTCATGATGCCGAACAGGGTGAGCTCTCCTCCGTATTACTTTCCTCCTTCTCACAAGGGACCAAGAAACCTACCAGAAATAACTTCAAGGCCTCATTCTTGTATTAAATTTACTGCAGCCTAGATGGAAAAATGATATAGTTTCACTTCTAACACCAGCCATATATAGCAATAAGGTGTTTATTTGAAGTGTATACTAATAAGAGTGTGTCTCTGTGTGTTGCAGCACACAGTGGAGGTATTGAGCTTGCTGAGCGACGATGTGGAGACAGACGATGCAAGTCCTGGGGAGAACCTGAAGTTGAGGCTGAAGGGCATCGAGGAGGAAGAAATCCTTCCCGGTTTTATCCTCTGTAGCCCTGACAACCTCTGCCACTCTGGCCGCACCTTTGACGCACAGGTACACTGACACCAGATGATCAAAGTCACTGCATGCTGGCATCTGTGTCCTCACTGTACATCTGACTTTCAGAGTCGTTACTTGCGGGGAGAGTCTGAATCAAGAGATTCAGGTTTGGGCTTGATTCACTCTCATTTATTCCATCTGATGCCAACAGATAGACTCCCAGATAGACTCTCCACCACACCACTCAAACAAAAAAAAAAAAAAACAGGTGTAGGTGGGAAGGCTATGCTGAAAGCCGATTCATTTTAAGGCCACACGTTTTAACAGAGCCACTGTTAAAAGCCCAGTTAGCAGCAGCACTTAGCTGCTTGTTTGATGCAGAACATTATCATTATTTGATTTATTGTTCGGTGTTTAGAGCAAGTGTTCTGAGCCAGAGTGCCCAATGGTTGGGAATGAGGCATTTAAGTGACTGATGCTTGCTGATTTTATCTGTGAAAGACACATTTTAAAGCCATTTAACACTGGGCAGCTTGTTTTTAAATATGAAAATGTGGAGACTATAGATAAGGAACTAATATATCCAGCTCTGTTTCAACTCCTTATTTTTTCAGATCGTCATCATTGAGCACAAATCAATCATTTGTCCTGGTTACAATGCAGTCCTTCACATCCACACCTGCATTGAAGAAGTGCAAATCTCAGTAAGTTACCTGCCCGACTTCCCAAGCTGTAGCTGAAACATTTTACAGTATCAGAGTGTGTTTCTTGTTATCTATTTTATTTGCCTAGCCAGTGGTTTTTTATGGCCTCATGGCCTTACTGGACTGTAGTTCAACTCTTTAAATCCTGACCGCAGGCCTTAATCTGTCTGGTGGACAAGAAGACGGGGGAGAAAAGCAAAACACGACCACGCTTTGTTAAGCAGGACCAGGTGTGTATCGCCAGGCTCCGGGCAGCTGGAGTCATCTGCTTAGAGACCTTCAAAGACTTCCCTCAGATGGGACGATTCACACTGCGAGACGAAGGTAAGGACACCGTGGGTGTGTTTGTAAGACAGTTTGAGGATGTTTAATGTAAAGGGTAAGTTTAATATTTTTTTAACCTGGATCATATTTTCCCATGTTTTTGTGTGTAAGCGTCTAATGTGAACAGCATTTTAAAGTTGGTTCATTATTGAGGGAAACAGGCTGCAATGTAAACACGATTGTTCCCACTGTCTATTCAAAATGCTTGTTTTGCCACTGACAGGCTCAGATTATTATTTTAGGTGTCTGACAATTTAGGACCAAGCAGCCATTGGTCAGTATCAGGCTGTCAGTGACCATCTGTTGCCCTAGTTTTTGCAGTGTATCTCATACCGTTGGCACTAGTTGGCCCTCATTAGCTTTTTTTGGCCGAATCAGCATGTTGAATTAGTGTTGGAGATGGTGGAGCCCATTTTAATGACAAATACAGACGAACATCACCTGCTGGTACGGAGAGATTGTTCCTCTCTCGCAGGTGTAGAATATATGCGGTAGTTGGCTGTGGACTTACGGTGTGTTCAAGCTCAACTTTTAAGCTGAGACACAGGTGACATGAGGCGACGCAACAGTTGGCCTTCATTGCAGGTAGTTCTGTGAGGTTGGTCTGGCATGTCTGGGCCTTTATGTACAGGATCCCTACAGAGACAGATCTTTTTGTTAAAGAGCAAGATTCTTTTTAACCAGAAACAGCCCTGAAATCGTTATCACCAAACTCACCAGACTCCATTTAAATAAACAGTAATTTTATCCTTGTAAAACACACTTCATTCAAAGTCGACAGAAACAAAGTAGAACATACAAAACCATCTTGCTTCATCTCCCCACCTTTTCAACTGTCACTAACTCTGGTTTGGTTGAAAAAAATCCGTAATTTACCCAGTTAGGTGTGAAGATATGCTGCATTTATATATGCTAAAATTACTGTTTATTAAAATGGAGTCCGGTGGGTTTGGCAGTGGCAATTTCTTGGTTATTTGTTTATCAAAAGGATCTTACTCTTTAACAAATAGGTCTATCTCAGTAGAGTAGGGATCCTTTCCATAATGTTGTTTAAACACTACAAATAACCTGAGCCTGTCAGTGACAAAAACAAGCTTTAGACACAAAAACAGGAAAATGGGCTCCTGGTTAAAAAATACAAAGTTAGACTTTAAGCTAATAGATTTTTCACAATTTGCTTACAGACACAGACGTTACAGCAGAGATAATAAATCATGATTCTACTTGCTTCTTTTCACGTCTGACTTGTTTCTCCAGTGAGTCTTGAATCCCCATTTTGTCCCTCACTTCTCCTCATACACTCCTCCACCAGGCAAAACTATCGCCATCGGCAAAGTGCTGAAGCTGGTGCCAGAAAAGGACTAAATGCAACAGTGGCAGCATGCATGGAGTTCTTCCACCCGTTACCAGAGGAGACACGCTGCTAGAGCCGACCCAAACAGCTACTCTCTCTTTACACACAACTATGCTGAAGAGAAGAACAATGACAACAAGGAGCGAAGAAGGAGAATAAAATTGCGTCACATGAAGAAAACAAGACTGAATCAGTTTTTATGATGAACAATATGAAATGAGAGACCAAGTCCAGTGTGTCAGCTTTCTCATATTGAGAGCTCAGCTATGCCACTAATGTAGCTACATGCCCCCATTCAGTACTCCCACGGCTAACCGCGCAGTCGGCCGGCCACGCCATTTGTTTTTAGAATGGAGATGGATGCAGTGTAACTGAGTTTGGGGAAGAAAAAGACAAAAACTATAGAATGATGATTTCATATCCTGCAAAAGACCAGAGTTAGCCTGTAATTATAATTTGCAAAGTACATCTCCCTTTTTAAAGAGCGGGATTAAGAATCCAGCGGACATTTTATTTGGTTTCGAGGATTGCTGTACCAAAATTTTTAGTTTGGTCTCTCTCCACATGGGATGGTTTAATTGGATTGAGCTCAAATACTACTCTGATGAACCATGGATAAACACACTCACACAGACAGACACACACAGCTGTTACATAATCTAAAGTGAAAATAAATGATCAAGCTGCAACAGAAAGGTGTATTTGTTTTCCTTTAAGTAAGTATTCCAGTTTGGGATGGGCAAGTGAACCTGACATTTCCTTTTGAATATTAGTAGCATATAAATATCAATACTATAGAAGTGTCCTATCCTTTGATTTATGCATTTTTATATAGTACAATTTGATGTATTGCCATCATCTAAAACACTGCTATTTTTACCCTTTCGGGCTGCCATACATTTGTAATTTACTTCAGTATTTTATAAAAAAAAAGTGCAGATACTTCCATAGTAAGACTGCAATATTGTATCTAGTATTTTAACTTCGATTTAAAATCTTCTTGTCTTCAATATGGTCTTTAGTGGGCCAGCCATTAGAAAATGTTGGCAGGAAGTGCAGTATTTTCCAAGGTGAGCCCCTCTTCCACACCCACACCCATATCACTTTGCAAAATGCTGTACTTCCTGCAATTATATTCCAATTAATCATATTTCCACATGTGCGTTTTGGCTGAGAAAGTGAACTCCAATGAAAAGTAAAATCAAACTGAAGAAATAAATGCAAGGTATTAAATCATAAGATCAAATCATGACTGAAAAAATGCTACTTTGATAAAATAATGGTCAAAATATGTGCAGACATAAAACAGTGTAAAGAGCACGTGGCTGTCAGCTCTCAGTTTTCCAGTCACACCCAGTTTATGTAATTGCAAGACTTTTAAGGGACTCCAGTATATAGACATAATTTTGAAAAATGGCAATGCTTCTTTTCCTTTGCCAAAATTTAGCTTAACTTTGGAAGCAGAGTATCAGATGGCACAATGAAATGTGTTTTAATTATAGAATTAGATATATATATTTATTATGTTAATTACAGACAAATTATAAGTGATTTCGGACAGCAAGTAAATTGTTTTACTTGATCTAATTCGTAGGACAGCCATAGACCTTTTCATGGGCCCCCACTTGGGCTCTTGAGGCAACTTTTCTTTACTCTTGCTGTGTTCAGACTTGTCATACAAATAAAGTTCTCTTGAAGTGTGACGTAGAGTACACCGACTGCGCATGCGTGTCTACGGTTCGCACGTGAAGCAGACAGCATGGCAGATAAAACACCGGTTGTCTTAGACCGGGCACAGGTAAACGTTTATTTTTTGCTACTTTACATTTAACTCTTTGTAAATATC
Source organism: Epinephelus moara (assembly GCF_006386435.1). NCBI lineage: Eukaryota > Metazoa > Chordata > Actinopteri > Perciformes > Serranidae > Epinephelus > Epinephelus moara. The sequence goes on along the minus strand of NC_065518.1, from coordinate 25,395,122 downwards.
ATGCCGGTTAATAAAAGTTTACGTTACTGTGATAAAAGATATTGTCATGAATCCGCAGCAGCTGTAACGTAGCTAGCATTAGCTAGTCTGTTTGCTAGCTGACTGGATTAGCACCGAAGCTAATTCTGAGTGACACTCAACAAGTCCTTATGACGAGAACTTTGGAAGAAAACTGAAGTTTGTCGGTTTGTTTACAGAGTATTTTATAACTCTGTTTATGTGTGTGTCAGGTGAAAAAGGCCGTCCAGGCTCTGCAGGCTTTCCTGAAAACTAAGTCCACCAGTGATGCCCTGTTTCTGGAAGACGCTCAACCGATCAGCCTGCTCTTCACCCTCTGGATGGTCCCGAGGGAGGCACAGTCCATCCGCATGTGAGTCCACCACACAGAAACATAAACCTGCCTTCATGCCTGACCTATAGCTCACCTGAACCGGTTATATTGATATGTATGTCTCATTCCACCTTCAGTCCCTTGCCCCATGGCCAGCGGCCTGACACAGACGAGGTTTGCCTCTTCACCAGAGATGAGCCCAAAATGACCTCAGACCAGACCCAGAGGTTTTACAAGAAGCTGCTGGAGGAGAAGGGAGTGAAAAACATCACTGAGGTATCTATCAGAGTTCTTATGGACAACTGACAGCTGCTGATGTGGTCATTGTTGCATGAGTGGTTATAGACAAACACAAATGCACTCAAACCACAAACCACCAGTGTTTTACTAGCCAGCACTGACTACATAAGGACCTTCTATTGATGGCAATACATGATTTGTCAAGATTCAAGATTAACTTTATTGTCTCACAAAGTGAGAAATTTGTTCTGGGCCGTTCGCCCATGCTGCAGCCACAACACAGAACATACAATACAATACAACACAATACCAAACATACAATAGATATGCGCATTCCATATCATACAAGGTGCCAAAAAGTGCAAGAAACATGGTGAATTAAGAAATGAATAAATAAAAGAATGAATAAATAACACCTAATAGGTCTAATAAAATGCTAAAATTGTAATAAGTAAAAAATACTAACCTGTGCAAAACAAACAAACGCAAGTCATCTGAGCTCTGGTCTTATCTGACCTTGTTTACCAGCTTTATTGACACAGGAACAAACAAGTTTTTAAATCTGTTCAGTCTGCAGTGAGGAACTCTAAACCTTCTACCAGATGGTAGCAGCTCATACTCGCCATGCATGATGTGTGATGGACTGCATCACATACTATACCTGATCAGACTTTCTAAGACTGCCTTATAAAAAATCAACATAAATCTTTGATCAACACCATGAATTCTCAGACGACGTAGAAAATGCAACCGTTGCTGTAGTCCGCAACAAAGGCTGTCGACGTGTGTGCTCCAGGTGAGTGCGTTGTCAATAAAGACACCCAGATATTTGTATGACTGCACCTGGGCAATGGCTTGGTTGTGGATGACCACGGGCCTGTGGTCACCCACTCCTCGAGGGTCGAACACCATTTCTTCAGTCTTATTCACATTCAGAATAAGGCGGTTATCGTCGCACCACTCAACAAACCTCTGAATTTCCAAAAAGAAGTCAGATATATCATGATTCTTTTTCAACAGTGATACAATTGCAGTGTCGTCTGAGAACTCAATGATGTAACTGTTTGTATAAAAGCTTCTACACGCATCTGTTTACAGAGTGAACAGGACCGGAGAACTCGCGCATCCCTGTGGTGCACCTGTGCTCAGAGTTTTAGTGTCAGATAAAGTTCCATTGACACTGACCCGCTGTCTGCGATTTGTTAAAAACGAAAAGTACCAATTAATAATTAAAGGATCAACATTAAAATCATTTAATCTACTAATTAAAAGATGTGGCTGCAACGTATTAAAAGCTGAACTAAAATCAACCAATAAAAGACGTGCAAATGAGCTAGAATCCTCCAAGTGCTTATTGATAAGATGGGTCACAGCTAAAATGGCATCTTCAGTACTTCTGTTGCACTTGTAAGCAAACATCCCTGTCTCCGGATCAGATCATCCCGTACTCGGTCCTGAGGACGGAGTACAAACCGTATGAAGCCAAGCGCCGTCTGCTGGGGAACTTTGATGTGTTCCTTTCTGACGACCGCATCCGCCGCCGGCTGCCATCCCACCTCGGAAAACATTTCTACGAGAGGAAAAAGTAAGACCTTTTCTTAGTGCTGTCAGAGTTTAACCTTCAATTCCTCTGTATCTTCAAAATAATACCACAGCTAACATGTCTGTTGGGTGTTGACCAAACCAACACTGAGGTTTTCCCAGCTGCCATAGATGCATCCTCACCTCATTTCTGTCTTTCCCAGGGAGCCGCTGTCTGTGAACCTGCAGAGCAAACATCTGGCCAGAGACATCCAGAGAGTCATCCAGGGCACCTACTTGAAGGTCACCAACAAGGGCTGCTGCTGGTGAGATTTGCTCCGCTGCTCTTTGTGTTCCTAATCAAATCTTTATTCTGCTTTATGAAAACATACTGTCTCAACTGTTGCTTCAGCGAGACTGCAAACAATTTCAGTTTCACACAAGTTTTTATGCCTTGTGATGTCAAAAGAATAGCACCTCTTAGCAACCCTGTCGATTCTGTGAAGTGTTTGATACGGGCGTGTGCTGGTGCCATAGAGATTCAATGTAAATCCAGATGGACCTCCTCTCGCTGTGGAGCCTGTCTCTACAACCTTGATACACAATGTATAATGTTCACATGAAATACTACAACACCTGTTTTTACACCACTTGTACTGGTGCTTTTTACAATGTCACCTTAGAGTTTTATTGGGTAACCCTGCGTTATCTTTATGATTGGCCCGTATCGTAGCATGGCGCGTATTGCCCACGCCGGCATGACCGCAGATGAGGTGACAGAAAACATCGAGGCTGCTGTCCAAACAGTGGTGGCCAAACTACGCACGGTGAGTCTCGCTGTCTTGTGTTTTCATTAGAGGTGGTTTAGGCAAAGATTAATTCATTCATGGACTGGGCTGCCATGTCCTGATTATGTATGATATTTGCATGGCTATTAACAGAAAGGACCAGTGATGAAGCTCATCCACATAAAGAGTCAGACGTCAGTGGCCCTGCCCATCTTCACCTCAGACCTGAACCAGCTGAGCGAGCTGGAGAAGATAAAGGAACTGGCTCGCAAGAAAAGGGTGAGAACAAGTTCATCTTGTGTTTGTGTCACAGTTATAGAAATGATGTGTAAAATAACCAGCTCATGTGTTTGTGGATCGCAGGGTGGCAAAGACAAAAAGAAGGCAGAGAAGAACGAGGCAGAGAACACAAAGCAAACCGATGCCACCAGTGAGGGAAAGGAGGAAGAAATCCCACAGCTGGTTCCCATGGCAACACCTATTAAAAAGCCTAAACTGGAGGTCAGTGCTACTCACAGCTGCTAGATTTGAATACCTAAACTAATTTGAATATATCGACTGACTCTAGAGTGTAACGGTACACAAATCAAAGTTTGGTACAGTGGGAAAAACACAAATGCATTATGAACAGTTACTTTTCATTTCTTTTGAGGTAACATTTCACTCCCTGTTAACGTTTACAAACTATTTTCATTATAAAAATTAAGAACATTAAGAACGTGTGGCTGTGCGCACCAGACCATGACTCACGTTCCCTGACTTTTCCATACAGTTACAGAAACCGTCACAGCCCTGATTACGCTGTACTGTTTTAATTTAGAAGACTGGAGACCCTCACTGCCTTTCTTTCTTTGTAGAAGCCATCTAAAGAGAAGCAGCTGGAGAAGGCACCCAAACCTGCTGTAGCAAAGAAGGAAGGAAAAGCACCAAACAAAAAGACCAAGACAGCCGGCAAGACCGACTCCAAAGTAAAAAGAAAAGTGCCTAAAGTGAAATGATTCTCAGCAGAGCATCTTTGCACATTACCCTCTCAACATGGACATTTTACACAGTACACAGCACCGGATCGTTCAGAGAATGGTCAATATGTTCAGTCTGTTTTGTCTGTATTTTTGCTTTTTATGAAGCAGATTATAAACTTTGTTACCCGAAATTATCTTTGGCTATGCTGTGTTCTCTAAATGCTTTGTAATAACAGGCCTTTTTCACAGGTGGAACTAATGTTGTAAACTCGGGCTCTGTTGAGTGTATCAATAAGCCATGTCAGTGAGCCATCATACACAGAGGCCCTGAAACATTCTATTCTTAGATGCATCACTGTTGATGCAGAAATGTCAATAACAAAAAATTAAAAAATTGCGTGTAAGTTGTGATTGCCTGTGACAGTTTTATAAGACCTGGATGTTCCCCAAGGCTGAACCAGTTGGAAGGTGAAATTTACTGGACCTAAATATGGTTATCGTATTTACATTCTAAGCAAGGCTACTTTAGGACTTAAGTTTTGGTGAGGATGGCTGAGTGTAAACAGCCACAAACTGATACAATCTGACCCACACCCCCTGGCTTAAAAGGGACCTACACCCACTTTCAAAGTTCATTCATGTTATTCTTGTGATCTAAGACAGTCCAAACACATTAATAACTCCCAAATCGCTCCCAAAAGTGATGTCATATGGTATAAAGTCTGGAGCTGCTCCACTGACAATGAATGGTAAGATGTTCTTGATGACACTGAGAGCACCCAGCAGAATGTTCCGAGTATATGGGTACATTTTCTATCTTACATCTGAGAACACTACGACAGAATAAAGCTCATTTGGGTGTGAAAAAATAAAACGTTATGTGGGTCCACAAAATTAGTCTCCCATTCATTTTCTTCGGAGCAGCTCCAGACTTGCTGGATGACATCGCAAGTTTGAGACTTATGTAGTGGAATGTTCGATTTAGGTGGCGTTCCCTTTTAAAAGCCAGCAAATTGAGGCATTTGTACAAAGTCTCATCTGTATGTTACTACTACTGTATTAATTAAAGATAATGGAAGTAAATTCTTGTTTAATTATGGATCATTACAAATCCGCTGTTTGAAAAGTAGCTTGTAGTCACACTGAGGAAAACTAAATCTTGTATAGGGATCAATAATTTTGATACGTAAATAATTTGTAACCACAGCATAGCCCTTTGCATCAGAATCAAATCATGAGGTGCCTAGATTTTCCCACCCATATAAAGTATTCTTGTGGTTTTCCTGCTATGTCAAAATGTCTATGAATCACACCTAGTGAATGTGGTGATTTATGAGCTACTTCGGTTACTATTTACTGAATGGGATGTCCCAAATGCTGGGAATTTAGGTGTTGTTCTTGATGTGACAGAAAAATACTACTCCTTAACATTTCGGCTTTTTGACCTTTTATTTTAAAGCACTAGTTCTCAACATGGGAGTCCGGACCCCACTAGTGGTCATCATAGCTTCACAGGGTGTCACAAGGCTTTCTCGATTTTACAGGGTGTTAGAAGACTTTTTAAAAATATAAAAATAGGCCTATATCTCAGCATTTCATTTATTTCTGTGAGGAAAACTAAATCAAATTGTTTTTAAACTTAAGTTATTCAAGATACAAACTTATAATCTCACAGGATAGGGGCACAGTAAAGACCTGAACATCCTCATAATCAAAAGAGAAAGAATTGTATAAAAAGTTCTTAAAATATGAGGAAATCTGATGTGATATTCACAGGAAGTAATCTGCTCAAAATTAATTCAAATTGCTTGTTTTACACAAACTTCCTGCAGCTACTGCGTTTACTATTTGAGTTGATCGTACAGTTAATCAGCTGTTCTGTACTGTTACTGTTATGCATTGAATACAGTATAAATTTTCATAAAATATGTCACTTATGGTTTGTAAGTTTACTCAATGACAGAAAAGGGGTCCCTCAAGGAAAAGGTTGGCAAACACTGTTTTAGGGTATTTGTACCTATCAGATGATGCTTAGGAGAAGTCATTCTTGTCAGGATGAAAGAGATAATACAGATATATTTAATCATCCCTGATTCATGCAAAGTTCGAGTAACACCCAGTATGTTATGGATCCTCCTAGTATGAATCATGAATATCATGATTTTGCAGAATGACTCACTGATCATAAATAGAATAATGACATTTTCAGCGTTTGCGACTAAATGATTTTCAATCTACTTTAGGTTTTTTAAAAACAGTACAGTAAACTTTACATCTTCAACACTTGGTTTCAACTCAGCAGTGCTTCATTTTAAGATCTTATCCAAGAGCATCACCATCAGGCAGCACAGAAAATTATATTGTTTCACACACTTAATAAATATGGACTGTTTAAACACCTTCTGTGTACCTAAAGTGCACCAGCCTCAAGGCCTGTTTGCTCTTGGTGTATTTAGCCATCAGAGCTGTGCATGTATAGCTGCCAGCTGTATCAGATGACATGCCTATTGTTAATGAGAGTATACTCCGACTTGTTCAGCTGCTGCCTGCTACTCACATGGCACATCCCCTACAGTATGAGCCTCTGCATCTTCACGACTCCTTCGTGTCCTCGAGACGCCAAACATACATCCTACACACAATCTGATCTGAAAAATTAAGATAGGAATTTATCTGTAGACGGTATATTTGTTTTGGAGGTATAATGCAACAAGATGGTCACTGAGTGGCCAGCCAATCGGTGGTGATGATTTGGTTGTCAACAGGTGGGCTGAGTCTGTCTTTTGCATCCAAGCCCTCCCTCTGCTGTGTGGGTGTGGTGGGCCATCTGGAATTACAGTGTTCACGGGTTACTGGGCAGGAGAATGAGAGATGCATCATGCGGACACTCTCGTTGATCATACAGAGGATATAGCTCCTGCATATGAGTGTTGGGAGGCAGCTGCATTGATTTCGACAGGGACTGGCTGAGCAGACGGGACGAGCTGAGGGAGAGCTATGGATGTTCAGCGTCTGGTGTTTGCATTATTCATGTATTAAAGGTTCTCAGAGGGGAGAGACAGAGCGGGAACAGACATTGTTCTGTGAAGCATCCATGGAAGCAATTGGAGAAACTTCATTTCCAGATGACTCTGGGAGCCAAAGCCTGTGTCCAGACCCTCACGCAGGCGCTGCTGTGGCCCCGGGCTGGGCCCACCTCCACAAACCCATCATTGTGATGGTGATGGGATCTCTGATGTGCGCTGCAGGCGGACTCCTCTTCCTCCTCCAGTCATTAGGGGTGATTGAGTCATCCAGCTCCGTGGCCTCGGCCTGCCTGTCCATAGGTCTGATGTTCGTCGTGATGGGACTTGTTTGGATCCCCATACTGAAGGAGAAGCAGAGGCGGAAGTGGTACAGCCAGGGGGCTCGAATAGAAGTGACTTTATAATGTGGAAGTGGTTGTTTTTGTCAGTGATGATGCAACTTCTTTTGAAACATCCAATGCAGTCACAGAGCTGGTGTGGTTCTTGCTGATAACCGCTTGCGTACATTGCACTTTGACCACTGCAGGTTATTTCATGTTGAGTCAATGAGGATTGCACTTCACTGTCCTGCTGATACACATCTGGACTAACTTTTGTCTTGTTTGGAGGATCTTCACTTGCACCATGTCCACATCTGTACAGGTAGAGCCAGTCATGGAGAGAAGGTATGAAGGAGTCGGCCGCTGCAAGTGCTCGTTCTGGTTCGCAGTGGCCCACGACATACTCGGTGTCTTCATCATGATGGTGGGAGTGTTCGGAGGGCTGGTTATCCACGATCTGTTCATCTACGCGGGGGCTATCATCATCTTCCTCAGCCTGATCTGGTGGGTGTTCTGGTACTCCGGGAACATCGACGTGCCGCCTGAAGAGCTGGAGGATGATGTGGGCCTGATCAAGCTGAAGAACCACGGACTCAGCCGGGTGGTGAGGCGCGTGTCCGACCGCCTCTCCAGCAGGATCAGGAACTCTTTCAGAAGGAGCGGCCCATCCATCAAAGCAGACCCCGCAGTTAACAACAGACCTTCAAACACTGGTTCAGAGGTGCCACTCTCCACTATCTATGACGCCACCATGGTCTCATCTAAAGAACTTGTCAGAGAGACATTGTCAATATGAACTACCCCATTACAGACTGTGAATGACACACAGAGACACTGAACCTGAACTTATTTGTTTCCTTTGCTTGTCAGTTTGAAAGGGATTTTGTGTTTGTTCTGCTAACACACACTAGTAATCATTAGACAGCATTTAAGTCTTGCCTAGATAGCATCCACATGTTCTTATCTCGCTGATAAGATGTAAACTTTGCACACCATAACAGTGTTGCAGATGGCTCTGATTTACAGCATGCTCATCAGTTACTAGTCTGTCATCGTAAAGTCATGTGTGGTTGATTCAGAGACCTTACAGAGAAGGGATGTAGTAACTGTAAATAGAAAAAAAGGTTGTAACAAGAGATTTGCTACGATGAGACTGACTCTTATTTGGATAATGTGTGACCTGAATACTTTTTTTTGTACTAGGACAGCAGTGGAAATTAACCAAAAGCAGCAAGTTTACTTATTTATTTCATGTATAACATTAAACTGAAACCTTATAATTTTTGTTGTATCACATGTCAAATAGATAAAGTACAGCTCAGTTTCAAAATTCAACCACTAGATGTCGTCTGTCTCTAGCTTCACTCCCTTAGGTTTCCATTCTCTCCCAAACAATTTTGTGTTATGAATGAATATGTGAATATATTTGAGTACTGTGCAGGTACATTTCCTGCTTTTGCAAGGCAAAGTGAAAACAGCTCTTCAGTTATAACCTGTGCACACACATCAATTTGTGTCCAGGAGAAGTCCAAAATAAACATGTTTTTCCTCTTCCCTGTAGTGCTATTTATCAGTCTGCTGAATGTTGGAGATATCGGCCATAGAGATGTCTGCCTTTTCTTAAATATAATGGAACTAGATGGCACTCAGCTTGTGGTGCTCAAAGCTCCAAGCAGTTTTATGTGGGAACTATTTTCTTTCTACCTAACTACACCTGCTAACTGTATCACTGTGCAGAAGGAAGCGTGCATCTACTCATGGATGAGAGGCTCATGCTTGTTAAAGCGTGAGATGTAAACATTAATAGCATCCTCCTCAACTGAGGTGTAATGTTAGCTAGCTCAGTGGTGCTAGGTGAGCTAGCAGTAGATGCACGCTTCCTTCTGCGCAGTGACACGGTTGGTGGATCAAGTTCAATAGAAGGAAAGTAGTTCCTACATGAAACTGCTCACAACAAGGTCTGTGGATTATCTCGAGTAACTAGGTCATAATTTATGGGAAGAGACATTGCTGTTGAGTTTTACAAATGTATTTTTTGTGCTTCAAGAGAAGGCAGACATCTCTACGGCTAATATCTCCAACATTCGGCAAGTCACAGCAAAACAATCAAGATTGATAAATAGCACTACAGGTAAGAGTAAAAAGGTGTATTTTTGATTTGGGGGTGAACTGTCCCTTTAAATAATGTTGCCATGCTTCTGTATAGTAAAAAAAAATACACGTTTGGGGCTGTGGCAACACCACCTATCTATGAAATATTTGACTAGCCATCAAAAAGATGTAAAATGTTTTGATGATGTAAGTTTCTCCCAGATTTTATTTACTCATTAAACTGTCTCATAGCCAACTCTGCTGCCAGGAATATAATTCTGTCGGAGGAACACTACATCCCTTTATGTACTAAATATAATGAATTCTCTAAAACATTTCTTGCTTGCTACCCATGCTTGGTTGCTAACATTTTTTTATAGGATACACTGGAAGAAGTGATGTAAACAATTGTTCTTTATCAAGCAGTGTGAAATAAAGAGAGAAGTGATTCTTTCTTCATCTTCTGGTTCAGCCAGTGCTTTAACGTGTATTTGTACAGCTGAAATCACATACACTGGTTCAATTTGCTTCAAAAGCCCAAAACAGCCTCGTATGTGCGTTCAATGTGTAAATCCCTTGCCATGAACATGACAGAGGTGACCATGTAAAAGCAAAGCACAGCTTGCATGAAAATATTGAATCACAGACTAAACGTGCCCAATCGCTTCAAAATACACAATTCAAGTGTCCAAACTGTAGCATTTAAGTAAAACACAGACAATCTCATAAACCAGCTCTGGTCTGAGAGTATCGTTTGATTGTCATCCTCCAATAAAACTGCAACACACATACACAGGCGATACACAGACACTAAAACCTTAGATAAGATATGACCAAAGTGATCAGATTACAGATTAAAAGAGTACTGTGTAAGATTTAGTGGCATCTAGTGGTAAGGACTGCAAATTGCAACCAGCTGAAACTTCTCGCAAGTGCCACTTCTTGTGACTTCACGGTTATAATTCCTTCAGTGTTAATTGTTCATGATGTTTTTACTGGGAGCCCAATCAGCAGAGGTGTCTACCTCTCCTAAACAATGGACCAGGTGATTTAAACCGGTAGAAACGCTAAATAAAGCAGTTTCATGAAAAAAAAAAATCAGTGTTTTTCCGATGCTGTTTGGCTTGTTGCGGAGGGGCTGCTAGCTACAGTGGCTGATGCAAGAACCCATCTAGAGCCATTGTTTGGTTTGTCTGTTCTGGGCTACTGTAGAAGCATTGCAGTGCAACATGGGGGACTCTGTGGACAAAGACCATAGAGTGCTCCAGGGATGACGTTTTTCTGTAGGCCAACGAGGAAGTTATATCGCCCTGGTTCCTTTGTCAAAAACCCCTCTGGAATTTTTCCATTGGATTTTGAACTATTGCAGCAAATAGGCTCTGTGGCAGACAAACATTTATGATACTTACATGTTTTGTTTCAGAATGATAATCTGTAGAAATGTTTCTCCTGCTGGCCCAAGAGTTACTGCTTATGTCGCAGACTTTACATTGTGATGACGTCACAAATTTTAAGTTGCTTTTTCTGTGCTTGAGGAAAGTTATACAAATATAAAACCTCCAAAGATCAAAATGGAATAATACAAAGAGTCATACTTGACCTTGTTTACAGCTTGAGGTGTCCCGTCAACAGTTTTACAGTGGTGATCTATGGGTAAAGTGCCTTTTTTGCCGCAGGTGAATTCTTTCACTGCAGTTTTGCTAGTTGCCACTGACGAAAAATTCAAAGCAAAGCTAAGCTGCATTCCTGGGGCCTGACGAAGACCCAGTCCCTTTGTAGATAAAAGCGCCTCATTGTAAGGTAACAAAAACACAACAATCCTTAATTCCAGGTGATAATACACAAAAGAAAACGTCCTTATTACATTTAATTTCTGCCAGTATATCCCCCTAAATCCTACACACTGGACCTTTAAGCAGACTGCAATGAACTTCTCAGGTCATTGACCCCTGATCAGGTTACATGATACCCATAACTGAGTGGTCTTGTCTGAATGAGTTCTGGGAAAAGGAATTGAAATGCCGCACATACTGTAGCTTAATGGCTGTTTACTAACCACAGTGGTTTGGTCTGCATTTGCAGGAACAAAGGCTCTCTGAGCTCACAGAATGATGTGTTAACACAGGAGCCAAAGTCACAGACATACAGCTGAGGATAATGGAAATGCCATTGGTTTTGAATGTATTTGCTACAAACCAGTGTATCAGACAAATTGAAATTAAACCTAATGATGCTGCTGGATTCATTGGCCTGATCCTGATCCCACCCCCAGAGGTTGATTGACAGGCAAGCATCAGCCTCAAAGAGATACACCATGACATAAACAAAAGAAGAAGAAAACCTGCAGTAAAATGAATAAAAAAGCCAGCCATCAAAAATAAAAAGGTCTACTCAGAATATAACAAAGCATCTGAATTCCATCCTCCACTCCTTTGCCATCCACATTGACAACACTGACCTCAACAGCCAGGGCTCCAACACCCGCAACATGGGCTGGACGAAGAACAATCACAGACTACAAAGATGAAAATCAGCAGTGCTGAGGCAATGTCTGCATCTTTCCCAGAGTAACCGTTTCATTATACAAACCGTTTCATTATATTTCTAAAATCCACAGGATGCTGTAGTGCTAAGTCCTGAAAGCGTATGAGGTAGGGTTTGCCCCACTTAAAACTGTTGCCATTTTATTCTCTAAAAAGTTCTCCAAATCTAAAATTACTGGCATTAACCAGAAACTAATTTGATAATCAATTCATGACTCATTATTTACTAGAAAATGTGTAATTTATTGGAAAAATGCCAAACATTTTGCAAGACATATAAGTGACATAGTGTATGAAAACAGCAAAAAGGCGGCACATTAACATTTAATAGAGCTTAATTTAATATATGGTAAACTATCCCAACTGGTCCAGCCACGGGGTCCAGATTTCTCCTTAGTCACTAGTTCAAGGTCCACACAGTTAAATATATTGAGCATCACCCACCAGCTGGGAACCACTGATACAGAACAATCAAAACAACTTGAGGTACATGGATTTGAAGTCCTTGTTAAACTTCGAACTAAAAGTGATTCTAACGTACTTAATTAACGGACATTTGGCAAAACTGAACACAAACAAGATCCCACATGAGGTAGGGTTTGTTCCATTTACACTTGCTGGCATTTTATTCTCTACAATTAATTGGCATTAACCATGAACTAACTCAACAATCAATTAACCATTTGTAATCTATGGAGGAAAAATGCCAACAATTTGGCTAGCATATAAATGGCGTAGTGTATGAAAACAGCAAAAAGGAGGCACATTAACATTTCCCTTTTTGCAAACATGCGGAGGGCTTCATATAGAACGATCAAAACAACTCGAGGTACGTGGACTTAAGTCCTTGTTATAGTTTAAACTAAAAGTGAGTCTGACATACTTCATTAACGGATATTTGACAAAACTGAACACAATCATGAGTCATGACCCCACCATCACTTTAAAAGCAACTACTGTGCACTCATTAATTTCGAAGGTAACAACTGTTTGCTAGGTAGTACAGTCACGTGAAGGGAACCTTTCACCTTTTCAAGAATGTGATTTAAGAAAAACTTTTGCCTCAAGTGCTGCGATTATGTGGCTCCTCACATCTGTCAGTTCTTGTAGGTTTTGACCATGAAGTGACACAACTGACCTGTCTCACACATATTTTGCCAACACAGGGCTACTGGTTTGTATGTCATCTTATATGCTTTGCCGTACGAGACAAAACAAGAATGTTTTTCTGCAGATCTTGACGGGTACGTCTACTCACCAGCGTGGCTTTTCATGTGTTTTTTCAGGGAATTAAGATGTCTGAAATCTTTGACACACATTTTGCACTTATATGGTCTCTCACCACTGTGGATTCTCATGTGGCTTTTCAATCTTGCATTGTCCAAGAATCCTTTCCCGCAGGTCTTGCAAACGCACGACTTCACGCCTGTGTGGATTTTCACGTGGACTCTAAGGTCATGATAACATTTGAAAGCGCTGCCACATGTTGTGCAAGCGTACGGCCTCCTATCAGTGTGGGCTCGTATCATATGGATTCTCATGTCACCACTAGTTATGAAACCTTTTCCACAGTTTTTGCAAGTATGCGGTCTCTCACCAGTGTGGGTTTTCATATGCATGTTAAAGTTTGTATGGTGGGTGAATGTTTTCCCGCAGGTCTTGCAAACGTACGGCTTCTCACCTGTGTGGGTCCTCATGTGGACCAACAAGGTTTCCAAACACGCGAAATCTTGTCCACATGTTTTGCAAGAATATGGCTTCTCACCTGTGTGGATTCTCATGTGGGCTGTCAAGTGAGTGCTACGTCTGAAACATTTCCCACAATCTTTGCAAGTAAACGGCTTCTCACCAGTGTGGATCCTTTCGTGGTTTTTCAACGCTGAAATGCGTGAGAAGGAGGTCCCGCAGGTCTTGCAAGGGTACGGCTTCACACCTGTGTGGGTACTTGCGTGGATTTTCAGGTCACCACTAAGTCTGAAACTTTTCCCACATGTTTTGCACGTATACGGCTTCTCACCAGTGTGGATCATCATGTGCTTTTTCAAGCCTGTAAGGGCAAAGAAGCTTTTCTCGCAGGTCTTGCAAACGTGCGGCTTCTCACCTGCGTGGATTCTTTTCATGTGGGATGACAAAGCAGAACGTACTGTGAAATCTTTCCCACATATTTTGCAAGAGAACGGCTTCTCACCGGTGTGGCTTCTCATGTGGACTGTCAATGTTGAAACATCCCAGAATTTTTTCCCACAGGTCTTGCAAAGGCACTGCCTCTCACCTGTGTGGATTCTTTTAATGTGGACCGACAAGGCACCGTTTGTTGTGAAATCTTTTCCACACGTTTTGCAAACATACGGCTTCTCACCTGAGTGGACCCTCTGAGTGTGGACCTTCAGGGCACTATTTGTTATGAAATCTTTTCCACAGGTCTTGCAAGCATGCTGCTTCTCACCTGTGTGGGTTCTGAGGTGTTTCTGCAGTCGTGAATTGAGCTTAAAATCTTTCCTGCACGTGTCACATTTGAAGGGTTTTTCATTACTGTCACTTTTGCTTTTGTGGCGTCTCTTCTTTAGTTTTGTCTCCGCACTCCTGATTGATCCTGCGTCTCCATGCTCTCCTCCTTCCTGAGTTTGGCTCTCAGCTTCATCAGAGTTGTAAGAGAGGAGCTGGTGGTCACTGTCTGCTTCTGATACCACAGATGTTGTATCCGGCATGTTGAGGACAGGCTCTTCCTCTGTTCTGCAAGTGTACTTCTTCTTGCCTGTGTGGGTTTTGAGGTGCCTCTGCAATATTGAATTGTACTTAAAGTCTTTTCCACATGTGTCACATTTTAAAGGCTTTTTAGCTGTGGGAGTATTACGGTGGATCTCTGACGAATTACGGCTGTCTACGTTGTTACTGTGACTTTTGGTTTTGGAGTGTCTCTTCTTCGATTTTGGCTTCGCACTCCTAACTAATCCTGCATCTTTATCCTTGCCTCCTTTCTGAGTGTGGCCCTCAGCTTCATGAGCGTTGTGAGAGAGGAACTGGTGGTCACTGTTTGCTTCTGATACCACAGAGATTATAACTGGCATGTTGAAGACAGAATCTTTCTCTTCTGAACTTGTGTCATCAGTACTGAAGTTCAGATTCTCATCGTCACTGTGGTCCCTTTCCTCATATGTATGAGCCAACTTTAGGTCATCAGTCTTGTGCTTCAGTACAAGCTGCCCTCCCTCCTGTTCCTCTTTAACCTGTGGAGGCTCTGGGCCCTCTTGGTCCAGACTGGAGCTCCTCTCCTGAACACACAGCTGCAGGTCAGTGAGACCCTCCTCCTCCTCCTTAAAGGCATGTTGCTGTGGGAGCTCTGGAGGGACAGAGAACAACAGGACTGATATGTATTTATACATAATACTGTGAGAGTAAAGAAGAAATAATTAAGTGTAGCCTCACCTATCCTCTCTATCTTTATTTCAGGTTTCCAAATGATGTCCAACAGTATGTGCTGACGCTTGATCTCTTCCTCGTACTCGACGATAGTTTTGTTAACAGCTCTGAATATTTCTTCAGCAGCAGCGGTTAGTCGCTCGTTGACCAACTCTCTCAGACTCTCAGCTGAAGACATGCTTGTTAAATGACAGCTGAAACAATTATCTGCGCTACAATATCGTCTTCTCGCTCATTCATAGTATGTATGCATGTAACCAAACGCAGTTATATATACAGTATTTTTGATGTAACCCGCAGCGGCGCTGGGTGTCACACTGTTAGAGTTCCGAAGGTGGAAGTGATGGAGCTTTTTGTTCCGCTTTCAACTGATGGCAGTCAGCTATTTTACTTCAACTTTTTCCCGCTAAAAGCACCTAGCAACAAATTTACCTGCTTATAGACCATTTCAAACTGGACAACATAAACATTCTGAATGGGTCCCTTAGTATTTCCTGTTTGAATGTATGTTAAGATGTTAATATGCAGAAGCTGACAGGAAGTAAACAGGGACCAAAGTTGTTGCCCCAGCAACAGAATAGCAATGAAACGGTCCATAAAATACATCTGGAAACTTTTAGCAACTTTTAAAAACAGACTCAAACCCTAAAATGTATTTATTTCAATACACTGTTTAAAACTGATTGGACAGAATGTGTAGTTTGACTGAGAAATAACAAAATAAACATAAATTTATGAATTTATAAATTCACTTCTTGCAAACGTGACAACAATCAAAGCAACTTGAGACACATGGATTTTAAGTCCTTGTTATCCTTTAAACCAAAAGTGATTCTGACATACTTCATTAATAGATAGACAAAACTGTACACAAACAAGATCCACTAATGTGCACTCACTGTGAAACTTAAATTTGTTCATTATTTGGAAGATAACAACTGTTTCAAAGAAATACAGTTGCTAACAGAAATATACAGTGAACCTTTACATTATGATATGAACACCTCCTCTTTGTGGAAAACATTTTACATTCAGTTACAGAAACAAAGCTACTGCAAAAGTGTATTACATTCAGGTGGTGAAGACGTCTCCACGGCAGTCTCAGCTTGATAGTCTCTCCTGTGTTTGTTGATCCTCAGGTGTTTTTCAAGGCCCAGTGGCGATGAATGGTGAACGCACTGCCTCTCACCTGTGTGGATTCTTTTGATGTGGACTGACAAGACACCTCTTGTTGTGAAATCTTTTCCACACATTTTACAAGAATATGGCTTTTCACCTGAGTGGATTCCTTTGATATGGACCAACAAGGAGCTATTTGTTGTGAAATTTTTTCCACACGTTGTGCAAGAGAATGGCCTCTCACCAGTGTGGGTTCTCATATGGTTCGTCAACAATGAAACGTGACAGAATGTTTTCCAGCAGGTCTTGCAAACAAACGGCTTCACACCTGCGTAGGTCCTCATGTGGACTTTCAGGTCAAAACTAAATCTGAAATCTTTCCCACATGTTTTGCAGGTATACGGCTTCTCACCAGTGTGGATCATCATGTGCTTTTTCAAACCTGAAAAATACAGAATCTCTTCCCGCAGGTCTTGCAAATGTACAGCTTCTCACCTGTGTGGATTCTTTTGATGTGGGTCGACAAGGCAGTACTTGTGAAATCTTTTCCACATGTTTTGCAGGAATACGGCCTCTCACCAGTGTGGACTCTCATATGGACTGTCAGTGCTGACACACCCCAGAATCTTTTCCCGCAGGTCTTGCAAACATGCGGCTTCTCACCTGTGTGGATTCTCATGTGGACCATCAAGGTTCTACTACGTTTGAAACCTCTCCCACATGTGTTGCAAGAATATGTCTTCTCATCTGTGTGGATTCTTATATGGTTGTTGAATTGTGATTTAGTGCAGACTCTGTTCCTGCAGGTCTTACAAGTATACTTC
Source organism: Epinephelus moara (assembly GCF_006386435.1). NCBI lineage: Eukaryota > Metazoa > Chordata > Actinopteri > Perciformes > Serranidae > Epinephelus > Epinephelus moara. The sequence goes on along the minus strand of NC_065518.1, from coordinate 25,377,937 downwards.
TCACCTGTGTGGGTTTTGAGGTGTTTCTGCAATTGTGAATTGTGCTTAAAATCTTTTCCACATGTGTCATATTTTAAAAGCTTTTTAGCTGTGGGAGTATGACAGTCAGTCTCTGATGAGTTACGGCTGTCTACGTTGTTACTGTGACTTTTGGTTTTGTGATGTCTCTTCTTTGGTTTTGGCCCTGCATTCCTAACCCATCCTGAGTTTTCATGCTTGCCTCCTTTCTGAGTGTGGCTCTCAGCTTCATGAGCGTTGTGAGAGAGGAACTGGTGGTCACTGTTTGCTTCTGATACCACAGAGATTATAACTGGAATGTTGAAGACAGAATCTTTCTCTTCTGAACTTGTGTCATCAGTACTGAAGTTCAGATTCTCATCGTCACTGTGGTCCCGTTCCTCATATGTATGAGCCAACTTTAGGTCATCAGTCTCGTGCTTCAGTACAAGCTGCCCTCCCTCCTGTTCCTCTTTAACCTGTGGAGGCTCTGGGCCCTCCTGGTCCAGACTGGAGCTCCTCTCCTGAACACAGAGCTGCAGGTCAGTGAGACCCTCCTCCTCCTCCTTAAAGGCATGTTGCTGTGGGAGCTCTGGAGGGACAGAGAACAACAGGACTGATATGTATTTATACATAATACTGTGAGAGTAAAGAAGAAATAATTAAGTTTATCCTCACCTATCCTGTGTAGCTTTATTTCAGGTTTCCAAATGATGTCCAACAGTCTGCGCTGACGCTTGATCTCTTCCTCGTACTCGACGACAGGTTTTGTTAACAGCTCTGAATATTTCTTCAGCAGCGGTTAGTCGCTCGGTGACCCACTTCCCTGGGGCATGGAAATAACACATTGGAATTCTTACTTTAGGTGGTGTTTCCATTTAAGTTCAAATATCTCCAGTGAGGAAGCTGTGAACAAGACAAGAATGACCATGAACACTTACATAAAAATATGTATATTTTCCATTTTAAATTTAAAGGAGGGTAAGATGTGTCAATGTTGTATCACCCTGTTAAAATGACAGGGAATACACAGACACATAGAGGCTAAACCTGAGCAAATTGGTGTGTTTTTTTTCAAAAACACGGCAATAAGCAACTTGATAAGAAATGTCCCACAAATTGCGCCCCCCCCCCCCC